>NW_027210240.1:0-35000 GCF_027789765.1 Dendropsophus ebraccatus | reverse complement strand
ACAAGCGGGAATTACGCGCTGAATCAGCGCGGAAATGGGAAAAAAAGGGGGGAGGAGGATTCTAGTATATATTCCGGTATAGTCTAGTTTACTCGCCAAATACTCGCTGAATTTCAGCGCTGAATGCATGCGGATTCAGCGCGGATTCCTCGAGTATTCCACGCTGAATTTGTCAAGAGCTGATTACGAGCTGAACACTTTCCTAGCGGAATACGCAGGGATTCTGCTTACATTCTGCTTATATTCTGCTTGGAATTCAGCGTCAGTTGATTTCAGGCGGAAATATTTCCTCGCGTAATCCGCCCCTTTTGCTCTGTGTGAACGTAGCCTAATTTTGAAATGCAGAAAAACATGGTCATCAACAGTTTTGTGTAAGCAAGACAAAAAGAATTTTTATTGTTTTTATTCTTTGTGTGTTTTTTTTATAATGTAAGTCAAAGAGAAACGCATTCTGCAGTATGGCATACAGCAGCATCTGTTTGCAGCATCCGTTTTTGCATCCGTTTTTTTCCTTTTAACATATAAATTAAATAGACAGCAAAAAAGCAATGTGATCCTAGTCTATCTGCAATACTATTTACCCAAAAAAAAAGGAAGCTCATCTTGACACAGGAGTGAACAGAGCTGAGAGCTGAGCTACAGATTCTGTTCTGTAAAGTCAATCAGTTCCATGTGGTTTAAATAGTTTCTATGTTCAACTCAATGGAAGGAAACAGAGGCATCATCCATCTTGTAAAAACGTCCAAACCCAACGTACAGTACAAGTAGATAAGGTTTTGTCTCCATAATGTCGCCAGTTGCAAAGCTGATCTTCAGTCGCTTAACCAACAAGAGGCACACATCAGCAACAGGAATGGAGTCCTCATTCTTTTGCATGGAATATAGGAATTTGCTACATTTGCAGGACAATAACTAGACAAATTAAAAGTCAAGGACTGAGTATTTCTGACACATAGCTAAATTTTACCCACATGCACTACTACAAAGTCAATGGTTTAATGACTCTATTAATTTATAAATATATGTAATTTTGTATCCTTCACCAATAAAGAAAAATCCTTGCCTTGAGAAAGCGCCAAAGGGCATAAAATGGTGATAGGCCGGGAGGGAGCGTCCTCTATGTTCATGCAAAGCATGTTCATTCTTCAATAAAGGTGTATTTTATGGTGAGTGCCGCTGAAGTTTTTTCTTTATTGGTGGAATATATGAATTTGATGATAGCTGAACACCGCTTACACCATATGGCTGAAAACAGTGTCATAGGTAAGCCAAAAGCCCTGTGCTGGGACTTGTAGTGCCGCTGATTGTCTGTAATTCTGTATACACCAACAAATATATGCCTGGTAATCATATAACTAACCAAATAATTCTCTTGCAGAACATCAGTACTGGGGCAGTAAACTGAAAATACCTACAATGTCATATGAAGAGGTCCTGCATTGTGACCAGGTGACTTTCCAGTGGCTGTGTACCCTGCGGAAAGTGGGAATCGTCCTATTGGAGGGTGCTCCTGTGAAGCAGGGGGAGCTTGTTACACTTGGCAAAAGGATAGGTTACATGAGGCATACCTTTTATGGGTAAGTATATACATAGGTTATTATTGGTATTTATCAAATAATCTAAACATGATGAATGATCTTAGCTTTGAAGTAAACTTTCCAAAATGTATTTGAGATAAATATTTATTGTAAAAACTATTTCTAATTCAGTGAACCCTGGAGAAGATTTGGAAATAGAGCTTAATATATTTTTATTAGGTTTGTTTACAGAGGAGTTTCGATGATATTTCACATTTCTGAAATGAAATAACACATTGCTCATCCAGTCCAACATATTTCAGTGAATACAAATACATTGGAATTTATACGCAGAAAAACAAATGAAGGATTGTAACATCAAAGGGGTTCATCCTTTGTCTCAAGGTCATGCTGAGTGTTATTCTAATTATTTAACTGCATTACAAGGGTAAATTCAGTGCCTTTTACCGCTCAGTGTCTCAGCTTCAATGTGACGTTGTAATGCCTGGAGTAGTGGATCCACTGGACCGTCACCAGCGATGGCACTAACCTCACCAGGGAGCGGAGTCTAAGGGGCCGCTGGTTTTCACCAGAGCCCGCCGCAAGGCGGGATGGACTTGCTGCGGCAGGCGACCCCCAGGTCGCTACCCCTGGCTTGGTTGCTAGTGACGGCAGGCGAGGCGTGGCAGGAGCAGTAGGCAGGAGATAGTGCTGGCAGAGGTCTGAAGGCGTAACCGCAGGTGACAGTCTGAACACAGGAGCAAAGAAGTGACAGGGGAGCAGGAACCAGGAACAAGGACTAGGGACCAGGTAGCGGATAGGAATCAGGAACAAGGACTTGGGACCAGGTAGCGGATAGGAATCAGGAACAAGGACTTGGGACCAGGTAGGTCCGGCGGCGGAGGAGGTCGTGGCGGCGGCCCGGAACACGGGACGCCGCCGCGGCCGTGACAGACGTCGCTGCATGTCAGAGGGGAGAGGAAGAGAGCAGGGGACGGGACGCTGGAGGAGCCAGGAGACTGCAAAAGCTAATATTATTATATTTTGTTTTTGTTTTTTTTCACGGGGCTGATATTATATGGGGGGCTTCAAGGGAATGGGGGGAGGTGTCTGATACATTAAAGGGGGGCTGCAAGAAGGAAACTAGGGAGGCTTTCTATATGAGAACTGCAGAGGGGTGGGGGGACTGATTAAATGGGACTGATGGGGCTGCAAGACGGGAAGTGACACTAAAGTGAGACTGGAGGAGGGGTTAAACTAGATGGAGACTGAAGGAGGGAGCTGTTATGAAATTGGAACTGCAGAAGGGGATGATAATAAATGGGGACTGCAGGAGGGGGTTGATACTAAATAGGTACTGCAGGAGGGGCCTGATACTAAATGGGAAGCTGCAGGAGGGGGCTGATACTAAATGGGGACTGTAAGGGGGGCTGATAATAAATGGAGACTGCTGGAGGGGGTTGATACTAATTGAGGTCTGCAAGGAAAAATCAATACTATATTGGTGTTTCAGAGGGATAGGGGAACCGATACTATGTGGGGGCTAATGGGGAAAGACTGATACTATACGGAAACTGCATGGGGAGAAACTGACTCAATATGGGGCAACAGGGGAGAGATTAATACTATATGGGGGCTGTAGAATAGGTAACAAACTATATGAGGCTTGCGGAGGAGGGGGGACCAATATTACATGGATTATATGGGGCTGCGGAGGTGGGGCTAATACCATATCTGGAGACTGTCAGGGTAGTAGGGCTGATGCCAAGTGGTACTACATGAGGGCTGAAGAGGAGGGCCTGATACTATATAGGGGGTGCACAGGGGTGTTTATACTATTTGGGGGCTGCAGAGAGGGATCGTATGCTGTATTTTGCAGGAGATAAAATTGACGGCCGGGTGATTGTTCGCTGTTAGTTATTGAAGGTGTATGGGAGCCTTAGCCTTCTATTATTTAATTATCAGTCTGTAATGTCTGTGACCGCCTTCATTAACAGCATTGCATCACCGCTCCATGCCTCCTATGATCTTTTAAGCAATAGTATGCTTTCTTCTCTGTTTTAACCACTTTTAGACCAAAATGTTAAACTGTGCAACTGAGCCAAAACCACATCTAAAGATTAGCCATTGATTAGTTTAGTCTGACCAGATTATTTCCACCACCGAAGTTCTCCTGTTACCTGTTAAAGACAGATACAGTGCTGGAAGACCTCATCCTGGACTTTTCTAGGCAATTAGAGCATAAATTTGGCCAGACTAAACTAACTAATGGCCGATCTGTTAGATTAAGTTTTGGCAAAGGTTACCATAGCTTCACTAATCTCCGCTGTTCAGTTTTCCCTCTTCTTGACCAGATACATTCTCTTTTTTTTTTTCAATACTTGAACATCTGACAGCTATGACTTCTCATTCGCTTATGCCTCAATGCCCAGGTCCTTTTAGGATATCAGCTTATGGTATCATAATGATCCCATAAGCTGATGTCCCTGTGTCTGCCCCCTCCTCTCTGTCCCCTGCTGCTGTTACAATCTTGTGACAGCGGCAGGGGAGTGAGGGGAGGGGACAGAGCTCCCGGCCGCGCGCCCGGCACGCACCCTGCCTTTCCTCCTTCTTTTCCCGCGCTGACCTCCGTAGCTATGACTTCTCATTCGCTTATGCCTTAATGCCAAGGTCCTTTTAGGATATCAGCTTATGGGATCATAATGATCTCATAAGCTGATGTCCCTGTGTCTGCCCCCTCCTCTCTGTCCCCTGCTGCTGTTACAATCTTGTGACAGAGGTAGGGCAGTGAGGGGAGGGGACAGAGCTCACGGCCGCGCGCGCGCACCCTGCCTTTCCTCCTTCCCTTTCCGCGCTGGCCCCCATAGCCAGGAAACCAGGCTTCCGGCTTCCATGGCTATCATCGGAGCTCTGCGATTACTTTGCAGAGCCCCGATGGACACTGGCAGAGAATTCTCCCTCTGTAGACCGCAGTATCTATAGGGTTAACTCTCAGTGCTGAGAGTTGCGGCGGGTCCCCGGCTATCACTGATAGCCAGGACCCGCCGCGGATGACACAGGCGCAGCTTCTACGCTGTGTCATCTTGCAGTGTAAATTAATGTTGCTGCAGCATCAGGCATAGGCTGCAGCGGCGTTAATTAACTGTGGAGCGGAGGGAGGAGGTTAATAAGCAGTTTTCTTGTTTTGTTTTGGATTCAAATTTTTATTAGATTTTAACAGATTTAAATTTGAAATATTTAGAAACAGACTTTTGTTTTGTTTTTTATTTTGTTGCTGATGTTGCTATGGGCCACTGCATGTAGGCCTGATTTAAACCACATGTGGCTGCTGTAACATAGGGCAATAGAACTCATGTACCAGCACTACTCCAGCTATAGAGATCTCTGTATATGTCTCTCAGCAGTCACTGTCAGCCATCCAGAGATCGTCCTAGGTGGTGCTCAACTTCAACAGAAAGTGTATCATTCGGATATATCTAAAAGAAAGTCCAGCGGCACATACCATATTCAGACATATCAGCTGGCGAGTCCTGCGTCTCATTTTTATGCACCCAATAAAGATTGTCAAAATATGGTGAGTGCCACTAGACTTTCTTTCTGATAAATCCAGTTGTAACATAGGACCAGCCCCAGTAACACAACCGCAATAGTGGTATAGTGCTGTTTGTAAAAGAAAGCAGCCATGTATTTTCATTTTTAAAAGCACCTTTAACACTAACCGTCAATTTTCAGTTTTTTCTTATAGTCTTAAGTAGAGAATGATTGCGCTCAGGGGCATAGCTAATGACTCCTGGGCCCTGGTGCGAGAGGTCAACTTCCCCCCCCCCTCCTTTCACGACCAAGTGATCCTATTGGTATATATATATATATATATATATATATATATGTATATATACACACACACACCAAGATATTACCAATAACACCAGCATATAGGAAGAGAAAATATTATCACCATACATATTACCCCCATACTGTTACTGACCAAATCCTGTATACTGAGACCAATATTACCAGTATATAGAAAGGAAATATTACCGCCACACCACAACCATCACCACCATATTGTTACTGACCAGATCCTGTATACTAAGACCAATAAAACACAGTAGCAGATAGCAAGTAACAAATATTTCCACCACATACTAACACTACCGCTGCTACTGACTAACACCACCGCTGCTACTGACTAATACCACCACATACTAACACCTCCGCAGCTACTGACTAACACCACCACATACTGACTAACACCACCACATACTGACTAACACCGCCACATACTGACTAATACCACCACATACTAACACCACCGCTGCTACTGATTAATACCACCACATACTGACTAACACCACCGCTGCTACTAATACCACCACATACTAACACCACCGCTGCTACTGACTAACACCACCGCTGCTACTGAATAACATCCACTGTACACGTATCACCGCATCCAGTCATATAGAGGTGGACGCAGCTCCACACAGGTTCTGTACACCATATACATCACAATGCAGTTACACCAGGTGACTCACAGAGGGCGTCTTCTCTGATTGGAGTTCTTCCCTTTTCATCATCTTCTCCATCCATCCTGGGCCATCATAAGAACTTCATCGAGCCACGAATCCACTGAATCTGCCAGACAGACATATTAGGCTCCTCGTTCTGGAACCATCCTCATCTTTCTACACACTGCACATTTGTATTGGCCGCTTTATGCCCTCATTTAGTGGGTAGGCTGACTCTATGTGACCCCCTTATAGTGTATGCCCCCCTATATGTAGACTCCTTATAGATGGTCCCCCTCTGTGTATCCCCCTTATAGATGGCCCACTCTCCCCCTATGTTGCCCCCCTTATAGATGGCCCCTTCCGCCCTCATAGATTGCCCCCGCCATAGATAGCCCCCTCTCCTATAGATGGCCCCCTCTCCCACCCTCCTATAGATAGCCCCCTCTCCTATAGATGGCCCCTTATAGATGGCCCCCTCTGCTATAGATTGCCCCTCCCTCCCTTATAGATGGCCCCCTCTCCCCCCTCCTTATATAGATGGTCCCCTACCCCTATAGATGGTCCCCTCTTACCCCCCCCCTTATAGATGGTCCCCTCTCCCCCCTTATAAATGGTCCCCTCTCCCCCCCTTATAGATGGTCCCCTCTCTTCCCCCTTTATAAATGGCCCCCTCTCCCCCTCTCTCCTATAGATGGTCCCGTCTCCCCCCTTATAGATGGTCCCCTCTTACCCCCCCCCCCTATAGATGGTCCCCTCTCTTGCCCCCCTTTATAGATGGCCACCTCTCCCCCCATTTATAAATTGCCCCCTCTCTCCTATAGATGGTCCCCCCTTATAGATGGTCCCCTCTCTCCCCCCTTTATAAATGGCCAACTCTCTTGCCCCCCTTTATAGATGGCCACCTCTCTCCCCCCCCCTTATAAATGGCCCCCTCCCTCCTATAGATGGCCCCCTCTTTCCTCCATGGAAACAAATAAAAAATAAAAACACACACACACAACTCACCTAACAAGGTGCTCCCCTGGCAATCCTCTCCTTCTTTAGCCTCCGTCTGCCCCCGGATCATGCTGCCGGGGGTGTCGCGTCCTATCCCTGGCAGCGCGCGCATCATAGAGTTCCCTTGAAAACACAGAAAGGCTCTGTTCACACAATGTTAAAATTGAGTGGATGGCCGCCATATAACAGTAAATAACTGCCATTATTTCATTACAACAGCCATTGTTTTTAAATAACAGCAAATATTTGCCATTAAATGACAGCCATCCACTCAATTTCAACATTGTGTGAACAGAGCCTTTCTATGTTTTCAATCCACTTCTGGTTGAGGTTGCAAAATACTGACCAAATACTGACTGAAATATACTGTGTGTGAACCCAGCCTAATCCTGTGAATATCCACAAAAGTGAAGACTTGTGTTAAATGTTGGCATGTGCAAACAGCGAGGGGATCAGAAAATTCTTTTATCTTACTTTATTATCCGTATGAGTAGCACAAAGGTTCTTTTCTTTGTATAAAGCTAGTCCTATTTAAAATATTTTAGCGTAGCCCTGCCATAAATTGCAAACCGCTGAGTCCTGAAAACTAGTGTTATATGGTATGAGTCATCTGCACAACCTGCCAGATTGGGCTTTATTCAGACCGATACCCTTGTGAGGAAGTTAATGAGGTGGAAATGAATAATTAAAATAACCCTGGAACAGTGAGAATATTGCACCATGCTTGGCACAGGAATGCAGCAAACAGGATATAAACGTATAAGATATTTCATCGGGGAGTCCTTTATCCTAAGCTTCTGCAGCCGCTGGGAAAAGAGAATAAAATAACTAAAGAGCATAGATCATACATGCATAGGAATATACACATTGCTATATTTTACTAGACATTCTGAGAAAACAGAAAGCTTAATAAGAAAACTGAATTTGTGCATCAGATACACTGGAAGCTGATTAATCCCAGTGAATTGGGTTTAATACACCTAATATGGTCTAGAAGTGACTACTGCATGCACTGTCCATTCCTAAAGGGCCTATTACACGGGTCGTTTAGAGGAGCAAACGAGCGCTCTCAGCGCTCGTTTGCTCCTTGTTCCCTGCTCGCTGCCGCCGCTATTCGGCGCGGCGGCAGCGAGTGGGTAAGTGCGGGGGGGCTGCTCGGAGGATCGTTGATCGTCCGGGCAGCCCATAGGATACAGCAGCGTCTGCTGCCGATGCTCCTATTCAACGGAGAGATGGCAGCAGATCGCTGCTATATCAGTCGCTTGTTTTTCAACATGTTGAAAAACAAGCGACTGCAACGATCAGCCGACATGAACGATGTCGGCTGATCGTTGCACTCTATTCCACGGGACGATTATCGTCTGTAGCAGCCGATATTGGCCTAATACGGACGATAATCGTTCCTTGGAATAGGGCCTTTAGAGTATACAGCTTCTTGTGAAACTAATAAGCACAGGAGGCCTTAGTACTGCAAAAAAAAAAAATAATAAAATAAATGCTTTAAAATGCACTGAGCACAGTAACTATTAGAGCACATTCAGTCCACTGAACTCATGTGACCCTTGATCTACACCAGCATATTGTTCCACCATTTGGCAATGTATACTATGAACATAGTTCACTTAGAGAAAGGTGTCAGTATCCAAGACCCCATTTTTAATGGAATAAAGCTGATATTTAAAAGTAATAAGTCCAGTGAGTGCCACCTTTCTCTAGGTGAACTATTTGACTGACTGATGTTACTGTTGGTGAGCAACGCCGGTCACTTCCAAGGTTCCTGTGCTGGTGTCCGGATCGGAGTTATTGTGTATCTGTGTAGTGCTGGGATCCTACTGTGTTGAGATTCACTATGAACATAGTGTCAGTATAGATGTACACATACTTTAAGAGTTTACGCTGCATATTCTTCTGTGTTATGATTATAGCCAAGACTGGATTGTATAATGGTCAAAGGGGCCAAAGACCTGCGCCATTTATGAATGCCCACAGCCTTGTCCCAACTACTGCATAGGCACTAGGTAACACTTTCAGTTGGGTGCCATTATGTGTTCATTCTGGCACTATTACTGCAACTTACTGTTACCCCGCACTGTAAAAGACCAAAGAAAATATACTTATTAATACAAATGTATATCTGAAGGTAGCCTTAAAGCTTCTCCTATCATTGTAAATGTCTTTATAGAGCTATTTCCTAGTGGAATTGCATGCTAACCAGGGTGAGAAATATTTATGTGTAATCTGATGTTTATTAAAGTTTCTCAAATATACAAAAAAAAATGCACCAGGGAAATAACTCTTGAAATCAGTAATAACTATGTATGTGTAAACATGGTGGTAGAACAGAAAGAAAAGCATTGTACAATTCAGAACACAACATGTAACAGATGAAAGTGGCAGTCAGATGAAAACATGACAGCACTAGGTAATCTAACACGTGCCTGGGTCAAAAAAGGGGGGGGGGGAGTAGGGGACTTAGAAAAAAGAAAGTGGAAGCAAGAAGGGATGAAGTAAGTGGGGGATAAAGGGGAAAAATAAAAGTAAATATAATAATAATAAAAGGAAATAATTATATACAAGTAAAATAATATAATAAAGTCAGACAGGATTTGATTCTGTAACTACACACTAAACAAGGAGGCCTTCTCACGCCTTCTCTTACCATGGCTGGACAGTGGGCCTTTCAGAGATAAAAATAAGGAAAATAAAAATTCTAAGTATTTCAGAAATACAGACTATCCCCCTATTCACAGGATAGGAGATACGTGTCTGGTGGTGTGGGTGGGGCCAACCGATAACTCTTTTAAAGGGGTAGTCCACCCAAAAAAAAATTTCTTTCAAATCAACTGGTGCCATGAAGTGCCAGAGATTTGTAATTCACTTCTATTAAAAAATCTTAAGTCTTACAGTACTTATCAGCTGCTGTGTGTTCAGCAGGAAGTGGTGTTTTCTTTCCTGTCTGACAAAGTGCTCTCTGTTGCCTCCTTTGTCCATGTCAGGAACTGTCCAGAGCAGTAGCAAATCCCCATAGAAAACCTCTCCTGCTCTCCAGACTGGAAATAATACAACTTCCTGTTGGGCATACAGCAGCTGATAAGTACTGGAAGGCTTGAGATTTTTTAATAGAAGTAAATTACAAATCTCTGGCACTTCATGGCAGCAGTTGATTTGAAAGAAAAAAAATTTGGGTGAACTACCCCTTTAAGAACATGGTTACAACTCTGCCCACTTGTGGCAGTGAATCAACATGTACACACAGTTGCTCCATTCATCTTCTGTGGATCTGCGGCAATAGCTGAATATTGTACTTGCCACCACTCTGGTGGCTTCCTAGTGAATGAAAGAAACTTGGGCTGACCTGCCACTCTATTCTGCAGTGAAAATCATGTCCACATTGTCAAAGTTGCTCGAGTCCCAGAGTCAAACCTCTCATTAAACACCTATCCCCTAGTTTTGCACTGTTCAGAGCCTCCATCTCAGAGTCTGTTTGAAATTATGGTACAAAAAAAAAAAGAAATGCCCACTTTTCAGCCATTTATGGGGATATTATCTATATCATAAAAATCAAAGTCTGTCTGTCTGTTTGTCTGTCCTTCTGTCTGTCTGTCTGTCTGTCTGTCCTCTATAGACTTCCAAACGCCTGAACCGTTTGACCCCAAATTTGGCACACAGATACATTGGGTGCCCGGGAAGGTTATTGCGAAGTTCCCGTCCCCGCCAGATGTACAGGAGGGGAGGGGGAGGGGAAAGAGAGGCGCCTCATAGAGATGAATGGGAAAATCTCCTCACTGCACACACAGGTGATATAATTAGCTGCAGCAGACAAGGCAGTTGGAGCCTTAGCAACCAATAGGATTACTGCTTTCATTTTCACAGGGAGCAATGGTTGCTAGGGAAGCTGCCTTACAACATCCACAGTAATAACTGGTAGACCCCCTACTCCATCTATACAGTACATGTATATACAGGACCCCCTACTCCATCCATACAGTACATGTATATACAGGACCCCCTACTCCATCTATACAGTACATGTATATACAGGGCCCCCTACTCCATCTATACAGTACATGTATACAGGACCCCCTACTCCATCTATACAGTACATGTATATACAGGGCCCCCTACTCCATCTATACAGTACATGTATATACAGGACCCCCTACTCCATCTATACAGTACATGTATATACAGGACCCCCTACTCCATCTATACAGTACATGTATATACAGGACCCCCTACTCCATCTATACAGTACATGTATACAGGACCCCCTACTCCATCTATGCAGTACATGTATATACAGGGCCCCCTACTCCATCTATACAGTACATGTATATACAGGACCCCCTACTCCATCTATACAGTATATGTATATACAGGACCCCCTACTCCATCTATACAGTACATGTATATACAGGAGCCCCTACTCCATCTATACAGTACATATATATACAGGGCCCCCTTCTCCAACTACACATTACATGTATATACAGGGCCCCCTACTCCATCTATACAGTACATGTATATACAGAGCCCCCTACTCCATCTATACAGTACATGTATATACAGGGCCCCCTACTCCATCTATACAGTACATGTATATACAGGGCCCCCTACTCCATCTATACAGTACATGTATATACAGGGCCCCCTACTCCATCTATACAGTACATGTATATACAGGGCCCCCTACTCCATCTATACAGTACATGTATATACAGGACCCCCTACTCCATCTATACAGTACATGTATATACAGGGCCCCCTACTCCATCTATACAGTACATGTATATACAGGACCCCCTACTCCATCTATACAGTACATGTATATACAGAGCCCCCTACTCCATCTATACAGTACATGTATATACAGGACCCCCTACTCCATCTATACAGTACATGTATACAGGACCTCCTACTCCATCTATACAGTACATGTATATACAGGACCCCCTACTCCATCTATACAGTACATGTATATACAGGACCCCCTACTCCATCTATACAGTACATATATATACAGGACCCCCTACTCCATCTATACAGTACATGTATATACAGGACCCCCTACTCCATCTATACAGTACATATATATACAGGACCCCCTACTCCATCTATACAGTACATGTATATACAGGACCCCCTACTCCATCCATACAGTACATGTATATACAGGGCACAACAGGTATACCAAACTGTGACTGGGTAACACTGCTACACCAGACCTGACCAATACCGCCATACTGTGCTGGATAACACTGTCATACCAGACCTGACCAATACCGCCATACTGTGACTGGATAACAACTCCATACCAGACCTGACCAATACCGCTATACTGTGACTGGATAACACCTCCATACCAGACCTGACCAATACCGCCATACTGTGACTGGGTAACACCGCCACACCAGACCTGACCAATACCGCCATACTGTGACTGGATAACAGTGCCACACCAGACCTGACCAATACCGCCATACTGTGACTGGATAACACTGCCACACCAGACCTGACCAATACCGCCATACTGTGACTGGATAACACTGTCATACCAGACCTGACCAATACCGCCATACTGTGACTGGATAACACTGTCATATAAGACCTGACCAATACCGCCATACTGTGAATGGATAACACCGCCACACCAGACCTGACCAATACCGCTATACTGTGCTGGATAACACTGTCATACCAGACCTGACCAATACCGCCATACTGTGACTGGATAACACTGCCATACCAGACCTGACCAATACCGGCAAACTGTGACTGGGTAACACCGCCACACCAGTCCTGACCAATACCACCATACTGTGACTGGATAACACCATCATATCAGACCTGACCAATACTGCCATACTGTGACTGGATAACACCGCTATACCAGACCTGACCAATACCACCATAACGTGACTGGATAACACCGCCACACCAGACCTGACCAATACCGCCATATTGTGACTGGATAACACCCCCATACCAGACATGACCAATACCGACACACTGTAACTGAATAACACTGCCATACGGGAAAATACAACCCTGCAGGTATACAGGACACTACAGGTATACAGGACCCCAAAACTATACACTACAAGTGCACGGGACCTCCACAAAACTATATACTACAGGTATACAGGACCCCAAACTTTACACTACAGGTATACAGGACCCCAAAACTATATACTACAGGTATACAGGACCTCCACCAACTATATACTTCAGGTATACAGGACCTCCACCAACTATATACTACAGGTATACAGGACCCCAAACTATACACTACAGGTATACAGGAACTCCACCAACTATATACTACAGGTATATAGGACCCCAAACTATACACTACAGGTATACAGGACCTCAAAACCATACACTACAGGTATTCAGGACCTACACCAACTCTATAATACAGGTATACAGCACCTTCACCAACTCTATACTACAAGTATACAGGACCTCAAATATACTACAGGTATACAGGAACTCCACCAGCTATATACTACAGGTATATAGGACCCCAAACTATACACTACAGGTATACAGGACCTCCACCAACTCTATACTATAGTTATACAGGACCCTCAAACTATTTACTACAGGTATACAGGACCCCCGAACTATATATTACAGGTATACAAGACCTCCACCAATTATACACTACAGGTATCCAGGACCCTCAAACTATAAACTACAGGTATACAAGACCTCCACCAACTTTACATTACAGGTATACAGCACCCTCACACCAAATATTCTACAGGTATACAGGACCCCCAAACTATACAGTACAGGTATACAGGACCTTCACCAACTGTACACTGCAGGTATACAGGACCTCCCTCAACTATACACTATAGGTATACAGCCCCCCCAACTATGCACTACAGATATGCGAGACCCCTAAAAACTATACATTGTGGGTATACAGAACCCTTCCAACTATGCACTACAGGTATACACTAATTCCACTGATTAACTCAGATGAAACAATACCTTTAGCTTGGCCTCCTGGGCACCTTAGAACAAATCTAATTAACACACTGACACTTTATACCCGGGCAGCGCCGGGTACATTTTCTAGTTATTATTATTATTATTATTATTATTATTATTTGCAGCTTAAAGACAAAACAGGAAAACAGAGTGCTGACCCCTTTAAGATATTCTATGATAATAGTCATCATAGATTTTTGGACATTTTTTTAATTAAATTAAATTATTAAATTAAATTATAAAAATACAATAGGAGATGGTGGTCCCCTTTGCCTATACGGCTCCTGTCCCACTGAGGCTACTATCCTAATCTACCTGTACCAGGTGACTGAGCACATTGTCAGGCATTGCCTAAGATATTTGTCAGACATGCAAGGCTTTCTATGGCGCCAATATAATCATGTGCCTGAGTAAAGAAGAAAGGCAGACAAGGCCTTTATTTTGTGTCACTTTACGGAAGAGAATATTGCGTTTTGATGAATAGGCTTTGCCTAACCTGCCATGCTTTTTCCATTTTACAAAAGCAATGCACATATAGCAACCGCCAGAGTGACTACAATGAATTAGGAAAATATTTCTCTATTTTAAGTGGGCTCCGGACCTAGTTATTATTAGCACCAATAACATAACAGCCACTTCACGTCTGAGAGCAAAGGCACAGATGTATTCAATATTTATGTCATCCCCCATTTTTTAATAGAATGTTTTTTTAAACAAGCAGTCAGGGTAATTGAAAGCTAAATCTGTGTAAAATCATCAGCGGTATATCGTGCTGGCGCAGTAGTTATGAAATAGGATGGAAATAACTGGCAATACTCTTCTTTGGGCTGTTTTCATTGAAACCAGTACTCCCAGTTAAGCAATTGTAATAAAGCTATTTTTCAATGGTAAGGAAACTCTTCATAAAATCTATGCACGTTCCAAGTCTAAAAAGCCTTTTGTAATATTAGTGACTGTGAAGTGATTGCAAATTCTCATTGATATTTGAAGTGCAGTCTCTTAGGTCTACAGATTTATACTAGCCAAACCAGAGTCTCCTCCAAAAGAAGAGTCGCCCATTTGTAGATAGCTGTTTTTGTGTTCTTACTTCTTGTCAATCATGTTCATACTGGCTATCAAACAGGAAGAGATGTCAGCTCACCATCTCGCTGTAGCGTCCATAGTGCAAATCAAGTGACCCATAGATATGAGCCCGTGTAAACAGGGTATTGCGAGCCGTAACTCGTATAGGATCCAATGGAAAGGTGAAGTCCACAGCTCCTTTAAAACGTAGTAATCTTTTAAAACGTATATATACAATAAAGATTGCTACGTTTTAAAGGAGCTGTGGACTTCACCTTTCCATTGGATCATACTGGCTATACATGTTTTATTTCCAAAAAGCTCTTCTTGCTAATAGCCAGAAATTTCAAACATGGCCAACTTCTCTCCAGACTATGACAATTTGTCATTGCATATAGCTTAATACACCTCTTAAATGTCACCTAATAGTTGTTTTGATATAGTTGTTATTGATCGAACCTAAGGCTATGTTCACACTACAGATTGTTCCGGCCGTTCCGTGAACCGGCCAGTTCACGGAACGGCCTGTCTCTGCAGTACCGGCCGGATGATCTTTCCGGCCGCAGTGTTCTGATGCGGGCGCATCAGCGTGCACCCGCAACAGAACTTCACACAGCACACAATGAAGCTTGCGGCCGGAGCCTCTCGCTTCATTGTGTGAACTGACAGGTCTTTCTGCGTCCTGAATTGCGGGCGCAGAAAACTAACATGTCAGTTCTTGGGTCAGTATGGGATCCTGGCCACAGCGTATACTATGTGTATATGCTCCGGCCAGGATCCCATAGCAGATAAGGCAGTGTTCCACTCCGTACAAAGTACTGCCGTTGTTGCCATGTAGTTGTTTTCTTAGAAATCTCCCATCAGATTTTATGCGGGGGGGGGTATCAATTCTCATTGAAGAACTGTTTAGTTAGAGTTATTTTCAAGCCATGTACTATGGAAAAGTGGCATGCAAATCAGTTCTCTCATACTAGGTAGATCAGAATCCTTAAGCTCTAATGTCAATCATGCAGAAAATAATGTTTTAAAGGGTTACTCTAAAGAAAAAAAATATTTTTTTCTTTCCGGTCTGAAACAGTGCTCTCTGCTGCCCCCTCTGTTTGTGTCAGGAATAGAGATGAGTGAACCTCGAGCATGCTCAAGTTCATCCCAACCCGAACGTTGATTAGCAGTGGCTGCTGAAGTTGGATAAAGCCCTAAGGCTATGTAGAAAACAAGGATATAGTCATTGGCTGTATCCATGTTTTCCAGACAACCTTAGAGCTTTATCCAAGTTCGGCAGACACAGCTAATCAAATGTCAAATGCTCGGGTTCAGATGAACTTGAGCATGCTCGAGGTTGCTCATCTCTAGTCAGGAACTATCCAGAGCAGTAGCGAATCCTCAATAAAAATCGGTCTTGCTCTGGACAGTTCGTGTCATGGACAGAGGTGGCAGCAAAGAGCACTGTGTCAAACTGCAAAGAAAACTCCTCTTCCTGCAGGACATACAGCAGCTAATAACTACTGGAGGAATTAAGATTTTTAAATAGAAGTAATTTACAAATCTGTATCTGTAGTTTCTGTCACTCAATAGCTATAGAGTCACATTAAGCAGCAGGGTCACTGAGATAATCAGGCCATGCCCCTGACTGGTCTCTGATGGTATTTCCTGGCTCTGACATTAGCTCTGGCTACTGATTCTGGTTTTGGTGTTCTAAATCTGTCATTGACAAGCTGTTTAGTTCTGACCCAGCTTGTTAACTATTCTTCCCTCTAGGACTTGTCAACGTTTTTTTTTTAAAGTGACAGTGCCCAATTAAGAATGGATTCAAGAGTGTAGCTGTAGATGGTCCAGAGGTCATATACGCACCCTGGCCCTGGTACATGGTGGGTGGCCCAAAAAGTTTACAATAGACTGCAATAATCTAAATACATCCATTTATACCAGTTATATACTAAGGTAATGAAACCTTAACGTTAAAAGAGATATTTTTCATGATTATTGTAATTGTAATAGTGGCACCAACATGAACAGCTCTTCTATATTGTATATACAATTATATCTTTGTAATAATATATCTTTAGATTATAGATTTGCTGTCTACGGTCCCACTATGCTAAAAAATAATAAAGCTGTCCCATACAAGAAGAGCATTAATGTAGTGCGCACATGTTAAGAAGGAATGTCAAAGATGTATCTGCTATGAATTGGCTTCCATGAATAGCCGGCACTTGATATTTCATGTGTGACGTGAAAAGGCTCTATTTGGTTTGCCAATGAAAACATAAGGTACTGGGGGTCATCATCTAGTCTCATTTCCTCCGGGAATTCCAGCAATGAATACGTCATCTAACAAATTCCAGATGTCAGTAACATCAGATGTCAGGATGTTGTATGAGTCCTCAGGCATCAGTAAAGTATTTCAGATTGACCGTGTCTTAGTGGCAACATTATGTCTAGTAAAGGTAACCCTTTCCCCACAGCAAAAATTAGCAATTTGTAGCTTGAAATGATTAGATTTGAATAGTCCTATTGCTAAACTAAGTGTTGAGAGGTGTCATTTAAGATTTATACTATACACTATTTATTGCTCACAGACAGCAGATACGTGAGTGAACAGTTGTAAAGCAGCACTTATATAATTTAAGAAAGGGAAAATAAAATCAATACAATAATTATGAAGCAGTCACACCAGCTAAGTCAAAGTAGTGAATATACTGTACATCATGAGAAGAAGTGGAGAAAAGTCTCTACGGAGTAACATATTTATAGAGAGGAACATATTTATAGAAAGCAAATTAGCAAACCAAGAAAACTACAAATGAAAATATAACGGCACAAGCTTGGCATTGCAGAAAGAAGAAAAGAAAGATAAAGCTAAGAAAAATAAAGTGGGGAGTAATCCCCTCTCTAATCGTCCTATTTCACCCCCATAGGGAAGGAAGGTCTAGCCAACCCATAATGGAGTTCTCATGAACTCTCCCTAAAAGCGTCCCAAGGGGAACAGACTCAGAGAACAGTACACAGTTGCATTTGACCATCGATATATAGAGATTCTGGTGGAGATGCACTTTAAGATAAGCGCCAGCTGAGATCATTAGCTGCCACGTAAAAGGGGCACAAGGCGGACTAAGGGAGTACTTTAGTCAAGCCCAAGAAAGAGACCATCTATTTAATGGGGGCATGTGTCGTTAAGGGAAAGATGTGATACACACAGACTGTTATGAATGATTCTGTGTCTTACTTTCAAAAGCATCAAAAACTGCAGTGACTGTAATGTTTCTGACACTGGAGGATACATTTCATGGGGGGTATTGTTTTGCCTTAGGGAGACTGCCAATTGATGTAGTGAGTCTTACTGGCAATGCATCCTGGAAAAAGTTATGCAAACTAGCTCTCCTCTTTATGTTGGCCTGATGTCCCGCCTTTAAGTCTACCCTGTTAGGCATATAATTGTGTGTCCTTTGAAAACCATATTAGCTCTTACCTTTAGGTCAACCTTTTAAAGAGCCTTTGGAACAGATTTTGGCTTGGCTAAAATCCTTAGTCATGTTTCATAGCTATTTAATGGGTCAAATTTTGACTTAAGAGGTCACCTCCAATATTTTCTATTGTAGAGATTTTCTATTGTGGAGGGTTTTATAGGATAAGATGCATGAATATGCATGGATGTATATATATGTTTTAGCATGTTTTAGATATTGTAAGAAAAGGTTCATCATACCCTGACAGCTAGACAGGAAGCATATGTGCTGCTGAGAATTATATAATAGGAAATGCATGTATCCCAGACGGATTCACCTCATATATTAACACAGGAAAAGCTTGTTACAAGGTACATTAGGGATAACAGTAGGTAGGGCATGCACCGTCCACCAACTGGAAAATATATTGGATAAACCATACAGACATGGACAAATTTACAGTACCACTTAATAGCGGAATCACATTATTACAATTTTCAAGAAAGAAAAATTTGTAAAGCAAGCCTGCAAAGTGTCAGGAATGCCCAGCTGGCAAACTACAAAGGAAATATTGTCCTACCTTATTAACTCTGATAAATACCATAAGAAAAGTCAGGCTTGGTGTATAACCCCTAGGTCTTAGAAATAGCATTTAATGTATGAAGATAAACCCTCTTTAATAGAGGCAGCCTGGTGAGAAATCACTGTGCATGCTATTCTTTTCCTCTGAATGGAAAACTTCTCCCTTGCATAGGTTCATGTCATGTACTCATATTGGAAATGTGTGAGAAATTGTAGTCCACCTTTGACCAGGGTTGCCATACCCTGCCCTAACAGCGCCAAAATTTATTGATAAAAATTGATTTAAAAATATGGTGCAAAATTACAGTCTCGGAATTCATAGCCAGGAGAACATAACACAAATTTATTAACACGAAAAGACACACTATGGCCCCAGGTTTTATCTACACACTGCAAAGTGATTTCTATTGGTGACACAGCACATCTCTAGGCCAGTTATATCCAAATGCATGCCAGCATATCCATGAATATGGACTCCACTGCTTCATTGATGAATTTTCTCCGGTCATTAAAATCTTATCACTGAGGGGGGCAACTGCCTTCTCTATAGAAACACACAGAGTGAAGTCACACTGCATTATATCTGTCAATAATGAAAGCCTCAGCAACATTGGTGAATTGTTGTTTCTGGCAAGGCTAATCCAGTAGTCTTGTAGAGCAAATATCCAAATGGAAATGTGCACTGTCCTGCCAGACTATGTTTGGCAGATTTTTATTAAAACCTTCCTTTAACATGTCCAGGTAGGAATGGCCAGTGATAGCATCCTCAGCGTAAGTGGGACCAAAGACTTTGTGCTTGCTCATTGCACAGAACACATTTACTTTGAGTGAGTTCAATAAGGGCACATGGTTTTCTGGTTTTTTGGTTTGTTGGCTGCTTTCAGCTCCTGGAGAAGATTGGTTCCAACGTAGAATTTTTCAGAAGATAAACTTTATTGTGGTTTGTGGCACATATAATTCCAAACTAGTCAGCCTGGTTGACTTTGTAGGACTACAGTACATACTGTAGACGACCCTGACTTTCCCCATGATATACAGTATATAAACAGTTGGTAGTTTCTATGTGGAGCACATTTACCAAATTTATTTTGAAAATTTTGCTATACTGTCAGACCCTGTTCTTGCAAATTATAAAAAAAAAAAAATAAAAAAAAAATAAAAAAAGTTTTTTCTTGCCATGATGTTGCCATCGTACATCAACCTATGCAATTTCAAGCTTTGTTCTTTATTGTGTTTGGTTCCTATGGGCAAGTAAGCCAGTTTTGCTTTAATTTTTAGTCACTGGCCATCCACCACTGATGCTACTTTAACTATAGATCTTTACTTTTGCACCATTCTCTTGAATCACCTTTAACATCAAGTTCCATTCTATTCTTCATCCAGTAATTCTTCCGCTTTTAACTCCTATAGATGCATAACATAACATACTGGGAAGAGCCCTCATGCCACATGAGCTTTGCTCTTAGATACAAGTGCTCACAGAAATGCTGACACAACCAGTCTCAATTTTATGCATCCGAGGCAACTTTCTAAGTTATAAAATTTTCATTAGTACTTTATTTTTCATAGCACATAAAGAACGGGTTAGACTTGTGTAATTTAATCATGTTCTCTTGCCAAAAGCCATTGCAAACGCTCTGTCCGTTTCACCGCTGTAACCAGAACAGCCAGGGAATCCCTGCCAAAGGGGGATTTCTAATTCGGATAGTAAAACTCTCAGCTAATGTTCATTCTTGTCCTTACCACCTCAACACATAGGTTAACAATGTGTGCAGTGGACATGGTCTAACTCTTTGTCTGTAAAAGCTTAAAATGAACGCTAGGGGATAAAGGGGGGTGAGGGGAATCTGAGTTTTTTGGCAGGAGCTCTACATTCTTTCCAGATTAGAACACAGCATCAAGAAGGTTTCCTTCTCCGTAATAACTTTAGACCACATATGAGTTGTGTTAACGTCTTCTACTAGTACAGTTGATGAGCCCAATATGATGATAATCAAAGAAATGCGGTCGCAGAAAATGTTCATAGTTAAACTAGGGGGAGATCACAGAGGTTGTTTGTTTCTCATTACTGGGAATTTTGTGGGCACGAGATTGATGCTATACACAGAAGACCTCATGTAAACAACTGTTGTGTAGTCAGAGGTATCCAAAATGTCCTAAGGATGTCCTGATCCCAAGTGGTTTGATCACCCGCTAAGAATTAATTTTGTTTTGTTTATACAATGGTGACATTCCCCAAGAAAACACTACTAAACACTACTAAAACGACGGCTGCAGTAGCTGTCTTCGCTGTGTGTAAATTCTTTATGAATTACTCCCGTAGCGCATCCTTCTTTTTTCTTCTCCCACTCAGTCCCTCTAAAACATTCCTAAATCCAAGGAGTGTCGAGTGGAATTTTTAGTTCTGGTTCAGAGTTAGTTTGCTCCAGCCAGTGAACTGTTGCATAATATATTTTGTTGAAAAAGAAAGTTCCCAATAATCTTTTGGAAGAAGCATTTACTGTGTACAATTGTGCTGCAAACTTATTAAATCTTACTAAAGCCTTAGGCTCCTTTCATATGACATTTGGATGGGCTGCTTTCTTGTACGGAATCCTGTGTGATCTCGCTGCAGGGTTCAGGGGAAACATTCCTTATGGAAGAATAAGGGAATGTTTCTCTTGTGCAAAGTTCAGGTCTTCTTTTTGATCACAAAAGACAAAAAAAGAGAACAGATCTCTGAAACACGATGTTAAAGGGGCCTAACACCACTCGTTTTTGACGATAGTAATAACCACTTAGTGGTGGACTAAGTGTACCATAGGTCCAGGGCTGTTTGCAAAACTTGGCCCCTTAACTCCCACCTCAATATAATGATAGAAGTGCTAATATGGCCTTTACAGTATGGAATCCATAAAGGTAAAATTAAAGGGACTCTGTCACCTCTTACTCAGCCTCCTCAACTAAACTAAAGTCATCTGTAAGTAGGATAAAAGATGATAATTCTAAATCTGTAATTTGTAGCTTTCTACTCCTATTATATTTCACTATTTTAAGCCTACAAACTGGCCATGTTGATGCATAAAGAGGACTATTTAGCTCCAGAATATAATGGAGAGGACTACTTAGACTCCTTTATTTGTGACTTATAGCAAAGGAATGGAAGAACATAGAAAGATAAACATCGCAGATATAGAATCAGCTTTCTATACTGATGTATAATCTACAGATAACATAAGTTAAACATGTGTTTTGCAGGTGAGAGCCCCTTTAAACTTTTATGAACAGTGACTATTGGGCAGCATTGTAAACAATGTTCATTTTTCTAAATTAAATAAAATTATTTAGGGGTTTTTCTTTTTTAATTTTAACTTTTTTTTAATTATGAAGAGGGGAGTCATTAAAATGGTAATATAATGCAAGTTAATATTTACAAATAATGTGACCACCCATTCAAATTAAAATCTCTTCATCCCTCAACCAGATCCTTAATGGTCTGGTTTCTTTTCAGAACATATAAATCTTTTTGCCTTTTACGAAAGATTTCTGTGGAGAGAAGCAAAACTGAGCAAACATATCCCTAAATATAGATACTGGACCCTAAGTCCCAGCAGAACAGGGAGACCATTCAGCACAAAAAGTATATGTCTATTTTGGGCAACCACAAAAACTTTGAGCCCAGGGGTAACCTTGGGCTCTTGACAATGACCGGAAATGGACCTATTAGAATAAGCCACTGTTCCTGCCCCTATGCCATATACTTCTATTTATTTATTTTTTTAGACTTGGCTTTTTTGCTTATTGGCCAAGGATGAGATAGCCTCATGATAAATCCATTATTATGGATTACTATTAATGTAGGCTTTTCTCTGTCCACAAGGACATTACACATTCTAGAGTGGGCTTAGATGAGGCTGTAGATATTGTGTATCTTATCCTGTCAAAGGAATTTGCCTAGACCAAGGCCATGCCAAGACCCCATCTCTTTCAGGATTCAGGCCGGTTCTTAAACTCTGCACTGCAGGGTTTCTGGATCAGCAGCAGAATAATATTACAGAGGGGTCTAGGGAGGGTTGGTCTAACAAGGCAATGGGTGTAAACCCATTGTGCTATGGGCAATGCTTAGTAGCAGAATCTAAGTACCCTCTAGGTTTTTACCTTTAATTCCATTCCAGGACACATAATATGGGCTTCTTTTGCCTAGAGCAGGGGTGGGGAACCTTTTCCATGTCGAGGGCCGGTAGGGCATTAATAAAATCATTCGAGGGCCGCATACTGTGCGCGGCAGTTAGTAGCGTGGGTTTGCAGCACCCTGGGCAAGGCAAAGTATTGTTCCCCTAGTGCCCCTGCTATTGTAGTTAACCCCCAGTGATGCCCCTGCTATTGTAGTTAACCCCCAGTGATGCCCCTTGTAGTCTAGTTAACCCCCAAGTCATGTCCCTGGTAGCCTAGTTAACCCCCCCAGTGATGCCTCTGGTAGCCTAGTTAACCCCCATCAGGCATGTCCCTTGTAGCCTAGTTATCACCCCCATCAGTCTTGTCCCTGGTAGCCTAGTTATCACCCCCATCAGGCATGTCTATGGTAGCCTAGTTATCACCCCCATCAGGCATGTCTCTGGTAGCCTAGTTATCACCCCCATCAGGCATGTCCCTGGTAGCCTAGTTATTCCCCCCCATCAGGCATTTCCCTGGTAGCCTAGTTATTCCCCCCCATCAGGCATTTCCCTGGTAGCCTAGTTATCACCCCCATCAGGCATGTCTCTGGTAGTCTAGTTATCACCCCCATCAGGCATGTCCCTGGCAGCCTAGTTATCACCCCCATCAGGCATGTCCCTTGTAGCCTAGTTATCACCCCCATCAGGCATGTCTCTGGTGGCCTAGTTATCACCCCCATCAGGCATGTCTCTGGTGGCCTAGTTATCACCCCCATCAGGCATGTCTCTGGTAGCCTAGTTATCACCCCCATCAGGCATGTCTCTGGTAGCCTAGTTATCACCCCCATCAGTCTTGTCTCTGGTAGCCTAGTTATCACCCCCATCAGGCATGTCTCTGGTAGCCTAGTTATCACCCCCATCAGTCTTGTCTCTGGTAGCCTAGTTATCACCCCCATCAGGCATGTCTCTGGTAGCCTAGTTATCACCCCCATCAGTCTTGTCTCTGGTAGCCTAGTTATCACCCCATCAGGCATGTCTCTGGTGGCCTAGTTATCACCCCCATCAGGCATGTCTCTGGTAGCCTAGTTATCACCCCCATCAGGCATGTCTCTGGTAGCCTAGTTATCACCCCCATCAGTCTTGTCTCTGGTAGCCTAGTTATCACCCCCATCAGGCATGTCTCTGGTAGCCTAGTTATCACCCCCATCAGTCTTGTCTCTGGTAGCCTAGTTATCACCCCCATCAGGCATGTCTCTGGTAGCCTAGTTATCACCCCCATCAGTCTTGTCTCTGGTAGCCTAGTTATCACCCCCATCAGGCATGTCTCTGGTAGCCTAGTTATCACCCCCATCAGGCATGTCCCTTTTAGCCTAGTTATCACCCCATCAGGCATTTCCCTGGTAGCCTAGTTATCACCCCCATCAGTCTTGTCTCTGGTAGCCTAGTTATCACCCCCATCAGTCTTGTCCCTGGTAGCCTAGTTATCACCCCATCAGGCATTTCCCTGGTAGCCTAGTTATCACCCCCATCAGTCTTGTCTCTGGTAGCCTAGTTATCACCCCCATCAGGCATGTCTCTGGTAGCCTAGTTATCACCCCCATCAGGCATGTCCCTTGTAGCCTAGTTATCACCATCAGGCATGTCTCTGGTAGTCTAGTTATCACCCCCATCAGGCATGTCCCTGGTAGCCTAGTTATCACCCCCATCAGTCTTGTCCCTGGCAGCCTAGTTATCACCCCCATCAGGCATGTCCCTGGCAGCCTAGTTATCACCCCCATCAGTCTTGTCCCTGGTAGCCTAGTTAACTCCTAAATAAAAAAAAAATAAACATCCCTCTCACCTTTCCTCCGTTCCCACGCTGTCCAGGTCCTCTTCTGTCCCAGGTCCTCTGTGCCGGTCTTCTCCTGCAGGCGGCGCGCGATGAAATGACGTCATCGCGCGCGGCCCGCAGGAGACTGAAGACACGCGCCGCTCTAGTGGGGAAGAAGCCGGCATAGACAGCGGAGGATGCTGTGTATGCCGGCTCCTTCCTCCTCCAGAGCGGCGCGCATCACAGGGGAGCTGCGGGCCGCATCGGGAGGTCTCACGGGCCGGATGCGGCCCGCGGGCCGGAGGTTCCCCACCCCTGGCCTAGAGGAAACAGGTTGCTTCCTGAGTCTGTTCCTGACGTGGGCAGTGCCTGACCAAGCAGATTGGGTGGCATTCGTGCATGGCACCAGGGGAGCAGGCAACACAGCATAGTAAGCAGTCTATGCCAAGCACTAAAGAGTTGGTGCAGTATGATGCACAGGGTTCAGGCAGAGGCATTAGGGTTGAATCAGGTGGTATAGATTCTGTGTAAGCAATCTGGGTCAGGTACAGTACAAGTATTGGTATGGTACTCAGGGGTCAGGCAGAAATGAAGCCAGACAAGCTCAGTTTGCACACAGATACCAGGACAACGTTCAGCACACCTTTACAATGGACACTATGGAATCACTATGATGCCACGGAGTGGGTGGAGACGGTTTAAAAAGGTGTTGTTTGGCTGGGATTCGAAGAGGGTAGAATTAAAGATGCATAACTGGTCCTTTAAATCACTGGCAGAGTTTTGCAAAGGCTTAGGGCAGACCAGAGAGTGAAGGTAAATGTGGAAGTAATCAGACAGCAGGCATGGAGCAAGAGCTTGCAACGTGGCTAAGGAGCTGGATGCTAGTGAGAGCCAAACACCAATGTAAAGTGGTCTTGAAGGTAAAGGCCAGAGTATTCATAGGGGGACTCAAAGACATGACAGAAAGATCCCCAGGGAATTGTGGTAGGTGAGAATTAGTTGTTTAATATTTTTCATGCAATCCCAGCCATTTATTCAAAAAATATGAATGCCTGGAGTATCCTATAACCTTATGACTGTGTAAAGGCATGCGAATAGGTGAGTATGTGTTTTTTACCCCCAGCAACATGTTAAGTTTAAGTCTCCAGATAACCCTAAAATCTTAATAAAAATTAAACTCTAAATACAAACTGAGAGGTGGACATTCACTTTAAGTCCAAAAATAGGTTTAACATTTCTTTCCATTTGTTTACTTAGATCCATAATGGTAGCAGTATTCATAACCAACTTGTTAATAGTTACCCAGGACTAAAATACTGGATTCAGAAGTTTTTGGTTTTTTTTAGACTGAATAGGGAATAGTAGTAACACATATGGGGTTAGAGTCATGTTTAGAAAGTCAGTCTTGAGGAGTCTGGGTGAGCTGTCAGTTACTTGCAGTATAAACACCAAGGTGAGTTGTTTGAGTGTGAAAGTTGCACCTTCCTGGAATGTAGAAGTGTAAAAGTACAAGGTATGCCTTGTAAGACTATGTTACAGGTGAAGAGGTCAGATTTTATTCAACAAAGAATATGCAACTGGGACTTGAGGTGTTACAGACGTTCGGATCCTTAGGAAAAACACTGCACTGCTAAATTACGATTCCCTCTGGTCAGACATTTCTTATTAAACTATGTAGACATTTAAGAGCTTTGTGTGTGGAATCTTAAAATGTGAAATATATGGATAAAGTTGGAAAGCTATAGATTTTGGGGAAAAAACTCACATTAAAATTACATAAATAATTGGAAAACAAATTAAACTTATGGCCTGTGACATCTTTAGTTATGTACTAAAAAATGCACAACTACATAAAGGGAATCTCTTATCACTTTCAGGCTATGTTCACACAACATATTTTCTGAATTAATCACGGCCGTTGTTGCAATTTGCAACCATGGCCGTGATCTCTAACGGCATGTCACTGACATGTCAGTTTTGTGCGGCTGCTATTCATTGAATAGTGGCCACACAAGCCTGACAGGTCACACAATGGAGAGTGTGGCTCAATGGTGAATTGGGATGTGGACGCACATGGATGCGCCCGCATCCTAATTCAATAGAAATTAAGTTTATCCCGGACGGTACTGCAGTACCGGCTGGGATCTGGGATAAACTTCACTGACACCGGCCGTTCTGTGACACGGCCGGGTCACAAAACGACCAGTGTTTTATGTAATGTGAACCCGGCCTCTTGCTGCTTAAACCACAAGCCATTAGGGTGGTCCCCAACAGCTCCACCAGCCTTGATTGAGAGATTGCTTCCTGTTTGGGTAAAGAGAAGGATCTATCAATCAAGGCTAATCGTGCAGGAAAAAGCCACCAGAACCACCCCAGTGGCTCATAGTTCAGGCAGCATGAAAGGGATAAAGGGTTCCCTTTAAATCCTAGGCAATTCGGCAATGTTCGTGTGAACCCAAAAGCTACTAGTACTGTGCAGTCCTAGTAGCTTTTGGGTTCACACGAATATTGCCGAGCCCTAACTTTCGGCATCTTCGCTCAACACTACCCATAACACACATAATGGATTTCTTATGTTAGAGTAAAAGATTGATCCCATTAGGATGGAAAAAAGGTGTTTATGCTGATACCATTGTAACATAAAGAATGCGATGCTGACAACAAGTTAACTTCAAAGTCACAAGCTCATTCATTTCCTACTGATACAAGATTAGAGCAGATGATATTTTATTAACTCCTTTGTCTGTAAATTATTCTTGTGTCAAAATAGTGTATGAAGAGTCATCTGGAAGACATACAATACATGTGTATCATGATAATACAGCATCAGTAAGAAAGATGTATTCAAATGAAATACTGATGACTACTGGGAAGGCAGATGTCCCTAAAGGAGTACTTTAAATTTATACAGGTATTATTTTGGGATCTTTTCCCCTCATTAATATCTCTCTAGCTAACCAGTACCTCTCTGTGCAGTGAACAAGGGGTGCTAGATGGAACTTGCAAGGACAGGCATTTGTTTATGGGGCTCGAAGTGTTATATGCCCTCCCGTTAGTGTAGGTGCAGGTGTAGTGAAGAGGAAACACAGAATCCAGGATAACTTAAACAAGTTGGAACTTTAACCAAAGTGTCTTTTAAAGGGGCCATACACAATAACAACAGTCTTTTGTTAGCAAGGTGCAAAGGGATAGTTTGAGAGTTGGTGATATACCTTTTGAATACTTTGGATAAAGTGACTGTATCCACCAACCCACCCCAGCAAATCGCTAATACCATCCGTTTGATGAGATTAAATCCTTACTGGTCATGTCTTGCCTGTTGAATGGTTAGAGCATTCCTACCCACCCTCCTCTTCATTAGGAACGCCCCCAGGCAGGATTTATCCTATTCATCATTTGTCTAAACAGTGCTCCTGTGCTGTAGCAACGCAGGTGCAGTTTAGACAATCGTGGGGAGGAAGGAAGGAGAGGTGTCACAGACCTGGGGCACAGCCACTCTAGGTCCCACCAGGGTGACACAGCACTGTAGATTAAAAGATCGTTTTTTGCTCTAACCAAGGCACCAGATGCATTTTAAAAGACACGACCAGTAAGGATCTACTCTCATTAAATGGATGGTACCAGCAGTTTGCTGGGGTGGGTTGGTGGATACAGAGTCGTTTTAAGACTTACTGCTTTTAGCAGGTATACTTTAAATACTTGAAAAAGTTAAATCACTACAGGTAGACTGACTATGGCTTGGAAGCTTTAAATAGAGTCTCTTGTTACTAGATATAGACTAGAAATCCCTGTTTTACCAAGTTCTTGTGAGATAAGACTTGACTTACAGGACAGTGGACTACCATAAGAGGGACCTATACAGACACTAGCTACTAGCTGAAGGGGCTCTAACTACTATGTGGCAATATACTTGTGTGAAATACCAGTATCCATGGCTATGTAGATCTGCTTATTGCTGGTGGAGGGCACTGAGTGACAGGATCCAAAAACACGGTTCCCATTGAAGGGTGAGCTAGTTACCTCTTAGGTCCTAGCAAGGTGCAGAAGAATCAGTCAGCTTTAGTTTCTCTTCCCAAACTGCTGTTTTTTGTAGCTCTTTAAGAATTTGAAGGGCTTTCCTTTTAAAAAGAGAAGAAGATAGCCCCCCAGCATGGATCGGCCTTGGTCCCGATCGATAGTAGCCTTACCAGAAGTTTACTAGCCCACCATGGCTAGGGTGTACAGCCATCGAGTGAAATAGCCACTGACAGATTCAGAACCAGGATCTGGATGCACCCTCTTTCTCAGTGTCACTCCCCACTCTTGGGTCCTGACCAGACGTCCTTCAGCGTGGAACACTCTCTCTTGCTTCTTACTCTGACTACAGACTAACCAGAAATAACTAGACTGAACTGCTCCACCATTATATAAGATTTTAGGACAAACTTTCTGTTGGTTAAGAGACCTGAAGAGACCTGAGGAAACTCTAAAAACAAGCTTGTGATAGGTTACTAGGCCTGTAAGGTATACTTGACAGGCATTGGTTAGCTTTTAAACTTATTTTCAAAATTGGTCACACTATAACCGATATCATACTGTTCAATGTGGTCTACAGTTTTTGGCTATGTTCACACTACGAAAAAGTACAGCAACAACGCCCGTACTTTGTATGAAGTGGAACACTGCCTATTCTTCTATGCGATCTTAGTGTATGCTCCGGCTGGGATCCCATGCAGCGCTGCAAAGAACTGACATGTAAGTTTTCTGCGGCCGCAATTCAGTGAATTGCGGTCGCAGAAAGACCTGTCAGTTCACTCAATGAAGCAAGCGGCCCTGGCCCCATTGTGTGCTATGAGAGTTCTGATGCGGGCGCCCACATTAGAACACTGCTGCCCGGATGATCTTTGCAGAGACCGGCCAGGTCACGGAGCGACCGGTCTCTTGCGTAGTGCGAACATAGCCTCATATTGTATTAATTAATTGTGTAAAGAAGGAAACTGTATGACCTTTCTTTATCATGTGCAGAAGAATTTATTACAAAAAGAAAAATGTGGTAAACATATAAATATACAGACATATAAATAATTTATAAAATATTATTTATATGTCTGTATATTTTCTATTTTTACCACATCCTCCTTTTTGTAATAAATTTTTCTGCACATGATGAAGAAAGATCATACAACAAACTTAGACACTTAGCTGTGCCCTGTAATAACAGAAAATATAGTGAGACACCTAGTGGTGGGAGTGCAGAATACACCTTTAGTCCAGAATAACTGGTTAGTATGATTTTCTTTTCTTTTTTTTCTTGAAGGAGACTCAATTTATATATTGTGACAATATTGAAAGCTGGACAACACTAAAGGGACTATTCAGTGAATATTTTTTTCTTCTTTTTTTATAACTATGCCCGGGCAGCTGCTAAATAGAAGATAACCTATACTTACTCTTACTCTCCTTATTCCCCCCCCCCCCCCCCCCCACACACACACACACACATGCTGCACAGCGCTTTCTGGTTTAAGTACGGACGTAGGGGTATGCCTGCTCGCCCACTGATTGGTGGTCATTGTATTCCCTACATTGACTGAGCTGTGTGTCCCTTCCTAATTGCATAGAACTTAAACAACTTGGCAAAACAATAGTGAATGTATGTGGACAGATTATTCTAGCGGAAACATCTGAAATTGTTAGATTCTGTTTATATATGTAGCATGGAAAGGATCTCAATAGGTATCATTAACACAAATGTAGCTGCTTTCTTACAGAATAGTGTCACATCTGTCCACAGGTTGTGTCTGGTACTGCAGCTCAGCTTCATTGTATTTAATTGGGTTCATATCCCACACAACCTGTAGATGACTGTGAGGCAACTGTCGATGTACTATGGAAGATGTGGCAGAATTGCACCAGAAACCTTATGTCCTTCTCCACATTATTTATGTGTTTATCTATATCTTTTGTTAACACTTTCTGTTAAGTCATAAAAAAGGAGTGTGGTTTCAGTAAAAAGGGGTGAGAGGGGTGTTGCTTTAAATAAAAGAGACAGGACTTTATGTTTGCAGATCTACCAGATGAATCGAGCAGTCAGATGTACTGTGATAAGTCTGACAGATCTGCCTAATGCTGCGTTTACACGGAGCGATAATTCGCCCAATCGAACAATTAACGATTTGAAAGTAAAAATGTGTTTTTTATAATGATCAGCGTTTATACGGAACAATATATCATTTGGAAAATTCGTTATTGCGATTGTGAATTTTTAGCGAATGACCAACAACGATTTGAGAACATGTTGAAAGATCAAAATGAACGATTTCTCGCTCCCTGTGTTTACACGAAAATTCAAACGATAATCGTTCCGTGTAAACGCACCATGAGTTTGCAGCATATAAGAATTTTAAGCTTTAGTAAATCTGGATAATGGTTTTTCTAATTTTAGATGCGGTAACCAATTTAACATCTACTTTAACAATCTAGCACATCTTATTGATGTCTTTCCTCTATTTCAGATATACCTGGCAAGTTCAAGATAAAAGGGATGCAAATAATGTTGCATATACATCAGGAAAATTAAGTCTTCATACTGACTACCCTGCTCTTCAGTATCCTCCAGGGGTAAGAACTTTATTATTTTAGAAATATATTATGGAAGTCTGAATGCAGAATGTTCTGAGGGATCTGTGTCAGGGTATGGTGGCAGACTAACTATCCCTTAGTAAAATAAGGATGATAATTGTATTGTAGAACACCTAAGACTCTCCAAGGAACAGTAATGTTAAGGAATAGATGGTGTCAGTCGTGCTAAGTGTCTAAGGGGAACCAAAGAGGTCCTCCTAAGACGAAATATACATGGTGACATGTGGATATATAACTCATTACCTTACAATGGATAATCTGAGATATCCTAAACTGAGATATCATACTTGACAACAATGCCAATTTTGACAGGAAAATTCCCAAACTGTACAACTAAAGAATAAGGGCATATGCAATGCTCCGAAAGTACACATTTTGGGAATTCCTGTGGTCCCAATTTAAGTGACTGCTGGGAAGGTTTCAGAAACCCTTAAAGGAAAACTTCTTCTAGGACCCATTTTTTTTTAAATTAATAAAAAAAAATTAACATTAACAAATAACAGATAAGTATCCTGGTTTTTCTAAACATGACAAGCCCTTTAAACTGCTGAAATGAAGTTAAGTTACTGTCAGCAGCAAGCCTCTCAGCTTTATTCTTAGACCCTTCCATGTTCCATGTTCCAACCATAAATCAGAGTTCTCAGGACATCGGTGGGGAATGTTTGAATGGAGATTTGTTAAAATTTCAAGTTCTTGAAAACTCATTTGCTTTAAGTCTCGTAACACACATTCTGTTAATTGTGAATATTGTAAAAATTCAAAGAAAAAACATAGGTAGAGAGCTGAGTACATGAGAACAGATGTGTGTGAGGTCACACACGTGTCCATGCCAAGGATTACATACACCCATAGGATTACAGAATTTTGTCCACTCTTAGACTCTCACTCTGTATAGATTTTTTTGGACTGTAAATCTGTATATGACGTCACCCATGTATGTTGTTGTATCTATGATTTATGTTATTTCAATTAACTTTGCAGACATCATTGCGTACAAACAATAGCGCTCCTGTGGTTATATAGAGACTGGTATAAACATGCAGGGCCATCAAGCTAGCACCTGTAGTTCATTATACTGCGAGTGTTCAACAACAACTGGAATAGATCCAGAAAATCATCTTTAATAAGCTATTATTTCCTTGTACAAGTTATTAGTACAATGCTGCAATGGCCCATGTGTGCATGTTTTGTCTAAAGGATAACATGTATGTGAGTACAAAGGAAATGTGCTTAAAATGTGTATGTTGGAAACCATTGCTCACTTGGCCTGGAAGCATTTAGGGCAGCACTCTACAATATGTTTGGGTTATATGGAAAGGATTTTGCAAAGTGAACTACAAGTTAACTGATATCTATTAAATGGGTTGTTTGAGTTCTTTAATAGGCTATGTTCCCACTAGGTACTAATTATGGCCATTCTTCAGGGAACAGATGGAATTAATGATCATGTTTGTGCTCATCTGTAGGTAGTGGGAAGATAGCCATAAAATGTACAGTCTGCTAGGGTGGTAAAATAACAAAATATGCCATACTCACATGTTTTATCCCTCCGGAGTTCAGCGCCACTTCTCCAGTCCTTCACACCACCTCTGTTTATTCCCCTGCACCGATAGCGGAACACACTGTAGCCAATCCCTGGCCTCAGTGGTCTCATGCCAAGGATCTCTGAGGCCATTGATTGGCTGCTGGGCACACCAGGATTGTCATCAGGATGGCAGTGAAAGAACGTCATGCAGGGAGGTAAACAAAGATCGAAGCAGCATTAAAAAAAAAAAACTTCCCATGCTCTCTGTCACAAGCACTTTCCAAGAGTAAAAGTGTCAACTTGCTGCTTAACCACTAGAAAAAGATAGTACTACTAGGCTCAAGAACACTTTGCCACACCAGTGCCCTTGTTTCTACCTAGGCTCTTGCTCAAGTACCCCAAAAACTTAAAAGTTAACAGCGCAGAACTAAAAATGGTGATTTTTATTTTGGACATATTTTGGCCTGTAAAATACCCAAAAACGTGAAAGAACTAATGGCCATTTTCCCATAGAGATCATTAGAATGTCAGGAGAAATACGGCCCTTTTGGCCTAGAGTTTGCTTCGTATATCTCCAGAGCATAGCATACCTTTACCCCATGTATAATCAGCAGTTCCTGCATCACTTGAAACCAAACTTTAAAGGGGTTATCCAGTGCTAAAAAAAACATGGCCACTTTATTTCGGAGACAACACAACTCTTGTCCTCAGTTCAGGTGTGGTTTGCAATTATGCTCCATTCACTTCAATGGAACTGAGCAGAAAAACCCCTCCCAAGCTGTAGACAAGAGTGGGGCTGTTTCTGGAAGAAATTGGCCATGTTTTTGTAGCGCTAGATAACCCCTTTAACTGAAAAGCAATCCCCCAGGGGTCCCTTATGCACAGAGAGCCAATCTATGCAGGAAATCTAATTGGGGCAAATTATTCCTGGGTACTGTGTTATGCATGCAGCAAGGCTGCAGGAGACATAGTTGGTTATGCATTTACTATTTAATACCCTTGGTGGACAAAGGGTGGCATAGTCCAAATAAAGACTGTTTGGATTAACATCCACTTGAATCTGGCAGGAATTGACTTATAATTCCTGAAATACTCTACAAAATAATAGATGATTTAATTATGTTCACCTAACATGCTCCTTCTAATGGGTAGGCTGCCCTGTATCAAACGCAGTATGCAGCAGCGATTGATCAAAGCAGGATGCCGGGAACTGCAAGGCTTAGACACTAGTATAACTTTATTAAAACAATGTACTGCTTTGGTATAGCCCCTCTTGAGCTTGATTCCAATACTATTTTTTGAGAATTAAAAATGGATGTGAGGACAGAATTCTCAAGTTGGAGCAGTTTAAATAGGTCTTTGATGCTTTAAGCAATCCTGCCATATGTTAGTCTAGATGAAGACATTCTCTGGAACCCTTACAGAGCTGTTGTTGCTTAAATATTTTTACAACAGTGCCATACTGAAATAGTTTCCCTATAGTGGACAATATACATTTTTGGCAATAAGATGGAAAAATGCAAAAAATAAATAAATAAATAATAATGATATGCTACATAATAATATGCATCTGCTTATGTGTATAACACTTCCATTTATTGTGCAATTTTGATCCATCAGGTACAATTTCTTCACTGTTTAAAACAAGCAGAAACTGGAGGTGAGAGTGAAGTGGTAGACGGGTTCCATGTGTGCAACAAACTGAGAGAACAGAAACCAGAAGCGTTTAACATCCTCACATCCACACAGATCGACTTCACAGACACCGGGGTCGATTATTGTGATTTCTCCCTCC
>NW_027210239.1:0-91554 GCF_027789765.1 Dendropsophus ebraccatus | reverse complement strand
TTTGGAACGGTTGCCGCTCCGCGGCCAAGGCACCTAGGATCCGCGGGATGAGGCTCGTAGGAGCTCCCAGGACACTTGGCTCCTGCCACTAGGAAGGGCAGGCTCCGCACTTGCACGGCCGAGGAGCGGCAAACCAAAACCGCATGCCCCCACCCGATCACCTTCCCGGGGTGACAAAAATTCGACCCGGGCTCATTCGAAAGCCAAGTATCTAGTTTATGTGTGCCAAAATGTGTCAGGATGAAGCTACCGTGCGCCCGTGGCCGCGGAACAAAGTGCGCGGAACCGCATGAAAATCGTCTAAGTGTCAAATGCATTGAATCGCCTAGGGAATTTCACCGACTTTGCGGCTCTATATCTCGCGTGCCTTTCGGCTAGAGACTCGGTTCTGGTGTTGATGCAGAGCCCAAGTCCTCCCCTACGAGCTCACCAAAGGCGTGTGGCTCACACTTATGGCCGGGTCACAGTACCGGAGAAGTGGACCTCGTCCCGGTGACCATTTAACATTGGAATCTCCATAGGAAACTTTAACATGGGAAACGCCTTAGGAATGTGGACCGACTTTGCGGCCCTATATCTCCCGAACCCTTGGGGCTAGAGACTAGCTTTCACGACCCTTGTGGAGCCCCAAGTCTACATGTGGACCGACTTTGCGGCCCTATATCTCCCGAACCCTTGGGGCTAGAGACTAGCTTTCACCCCCTCGTGGAGCCCCAAGTCTCCTCTACAAAGTGAGTTGCTTTAAATTTTGTACGCCACGAAAGGCGGCTGCTCGGTACCGGGCCAAGTGGACCTTCGCGGCCAAATCTTGACCTACTTTGGCCCCGCGTATCTCCGGTTCTCTTGGGGCCACACTAATGGGACTACCATCGTTCGAAAGGGCACGTCTAGGGCTATCTACCCAGGGAGTTTGGGGCAAATCGGTCACCACGACCCGGTCCAAATCCGCCGGACCGCACTTTGGAACGGTGCCGCTCCGCGGCCAAGGCACCTAGGGATCCGCGGATAGGCTCGCGGAGCTCCCAGGACACTTGGCTCCTGCCACTAGGAAGGGCAGGCTCCGCACTTGCACGGCCGAGGAGCGGCAAAACCAAAACCGACATGCCCCCACCCGATGCACCTTCCCGGGGTGACAAAAATTCGAGCCCGGCTCATTCGAAAGCCAAGTATCTCTAGTTTATGTGTGCCAAAATGTGTCAGGATTGGAGCTACGGCGGGCCCGTGGCCGCGGAACAAATGCGCGGAACCGCATGAAAAATCGTCTAAGTGTCAAATGCATTGAAATCGCCATAGGGAATTTCACCGACTTTGCGGCTCTATATCTCGCGTGCCTTTCGGGCTAGAGACTCGGTTCTGGTGTTGGTGCAGAGCCCAAGTCCTCCCCTACGAGCTCACCAAAGGGCGTGTGGCTCACACTTATGGCCGGGTCACAGTACCGGGAGAAGTGGACCTCGTCCCGGTGACCATTTAACATTGGAATCTCCATAGGGAAACTTTAACATGGGAAACGCCTTAGGGAATGTGGACCGACTTTGCGGCCCTATATCTCCCGAACCCTTGGGGCTAGAGACTAGCTTTCACGACCCTTGTGGAGCCCCAAGTCTACATGTGGACCGACTTTGCGGCCCTATATCTCCCGAACCCTTGGGGCTAGAGACTAGCTTTCACCACCCTCGTGGAGCCCCAAGTCTCCTCTACAAAGTGAGTGGCTTTAATTTTGTACGCCACGAAAGGCGGCTGCTCGGTACCGGGCCAAAGTGGACCTTCGCGGCCAAATCTTGACCTACTTTGGCCCCGCGTATCTCCGGTTCTCTTGGGGCCACACTAATGGGACTACCATCGTTCGAAAGGGCACATCTAGGGCTATCTACCCAGGGAGTTTGGGGCAAATCGGTCACCACGACCCGGTCCAAATCCGCCGGACCGCACTTTGGAACGGTGCCGCTCCGCGGCCAAGGCACCTAGGGATCCGCGGATAGGCTCGCGGAGCTCCCAGGACACTTGGCTCCTGCCACTAGGAAGGGCAGGCTCCGCACTTGCACGGCCGAGGAGCGGCAAAACCAAAACCGACATGCCCCCACCCGATGCACCTTCCCGGGGGTGACAAAAATTTCGAGCCCGGGCTCATCGAAAGCCAAGTATCTCTAGTTTATGTGTGCCAAAATGTGTCAGGATTGGAGCTAACGCGGGGCCCGGGCCGCGGAACAAAATGCGCGGAACCGCATGAAAAATCGTGCTAAGTGTCAAATGCATTGAAATCGCCGTAGGGAATTTCACCGACTTTGAGGCTCTATATCTCGCGTTGCCTTTCGGGCTAGAGACTCGGTTCTGGTGTTGGTGCAGAGCCCAAGTCCTCCCTACGAGCTCACCAAAGGGGCGTGTGGCTCACACTTATGGCCGGGTCACAGTACCGGGAGAAGTGGACCTCGTCCCGGTGACCATTTAACATTGGAATCTCCCATAGGGAAACTTTAACATGGAAACGCCTTAGGGAATGTGACCGACTTGCGGCCCTATATCTCCCGAACCCTTGGGGCTAGAGACTAGCTTTCACGACCCTTGTGGAGCCCCAAGTCTACATGTGTACCGACTTTGCGGCCCTATATCTCCCGAACCCTTGGGGCTAGAGACTAGCTTTCACCACCCTCGTGGAGCCCCAAGTCTCCTCTACAAAGTGAGTTGCTTTAATTTTGTACGCCACGAAAGGCGGCTGCTCGGTACCGGGGCCAAAGTGGACCTTCGCGGCCAAATCTTGACCTACTTTGGCCCCGCGTATCTCCGGTTCTCTTGGGGACACACTAATGGGACTACCATCGTTCGAAAGGGCACGTCTAGGGCTATCTACCCAGGGAGTTTGGGGCAAATCGGTCACCACGACCCTTTCAAAATCCGCCGGACCGCACTTTGGAACGGTGCCGCTACGCGGCCAAGGCACCTAGGGATCCGCGGATAGGCTCGCGGAGCTCCCAGGACACTTGGCTCCTGCCACTAGGAAGGGCAGGCTCCGCACTTGCACGGCCGAGGAGCGGCAAAACCAAAACAGACATGCCCCCACCCGATGCACCTTCCCGGGGTGACAAAATTCGAGCCCGGGCTCATTCGAAAGCCAAGTATCTCTAGTTTATGTGTGCCAAAATGTGTCAGGATTGAAGCTACCGCGCGCCCCGTGGCCGCGGAACAAAGTGCGCGGAACCGCATGAAAAATCGTCTAAGTGTCAAATGCATTGAAATCGCCAGTAGGGAATTTCACCGACTTTGCGGCTCTATATCTCGCGAGCCTTTCGGGCTAGAGACTCGGTTCTGGTGTTGATGCTGAGCCCAAGTCCTCCCCTACGAGCTCACCAAAGGGCGTGTGGCTCACACTTATGGCCGGGTCACAGTACCGGGAGAAGTGGACCTCGTCCCGGTGACCATTTAACATTGGAATCTCCATAGGGAAACTTTAACATGGGAAACGCCTTAGGGAATGTGGACCGACTTTGTGGCCCTATATCTCCCGAACCCTTGAGGCTAGAGACTAGCTTTCACGACCCTTGTGGAGCCCCAAGTCTACATGTGGACCGACTTTGCGGCCCTATATCTCCCGAACCCTTGGGGCTAGAGACTAGCTTTCACCACCCTCGTGGAGCCCCAAGTCTCCTCTACAAAGTGAGTGGCTTTAATTTTGTACGCCATGAAAGGCGGCTGCTCGGTACCGGGCCAAAGTGGACCTTCGCGGTCCAAATCTTGACCTACTTTGGCCCCGCGTATCTCCGGTTATCTTGGGGACACACTAATGGGACTACCATCGTTCGAAAGGGCACAGTCTAGGGCTATCTACCCAGGGAGTTTGGGGCAAATCGGTCACCACGACCCGGTCCAAATCCGCCGGACCGCACTTTGGAACGGTGCCGCTCCGCGGCCAAGGCACCTAGGGATCCGCGGATAGGCTCGCGGAGCTCCCAGGACACTTGGCTCCTGACACTAGGAAGGGCAGGCTCCGCACTTGCACGGCCGAGGAGCAGCAAAACCAAAACCGACATGCCCCCACCCGATGCACCTTCCCGGGGTGACAAAAATTCGAGCCCGGGCTCATTCGAAAGCCAAGTATCTCTAGTTTATGTGTGCCAAAATGTGTCAGGATTGGAAGCTACGGCGGGCCCCAGTGGCCGCGGAACAAAAGTGCGCGGAACCGCATGAAAAATCGTCTAAGTGTCAAATGCATTGAAATCGCCGTAGGGAATTTCACCGACTTTGCGGCTCTATATCTCGCGTGCCTTTCGGGCTAGAGACTCGGTTCTGGTGTTGGATGCAGAGCCCAAGTCCTCCCCTACGAGCTCACCAAAGGGCGTGTGGCTCACACTTATGGCCGGGTCACAGTACCGGAGAAGTGACCTCGTCCCGGTGACCATTTAACATTGGAATCTCCATAGGGAAACTTTAACATGGGAAACGCCTTAGGGAATGTGGACCGACTTTGCGGCCCTATATCTCCCGAACCCTTGGGGCTAGAGACTAGCTTTCACGACCCTTGTGGAGCCCCAAGTCTACATGTGGACCGACTTTGCGGCCCTATATCTCCCGAACCCTTGGGGCTAGAGACTAGCTTTCACCACCCTCGTGGAGCCCCAAGTCTCCTCTACAAAGTGAGTTGCTTTAATTTTGTACGCCACGAAGGCGGCTGCTCGGTACCGGGCCAAAGTGGACCTTCGCGGCCAAATCTTGACCTACTTTGGCCCCGCGTATCTCCGGTTCTCTTGGGGCCACACTAATGGGACTACCATCGTTCGAAAGGGCACAGTCTAGGGCTATCTACCCAGGGAGTTTGGGGCAAATCGGTCACCACGACCCGGTCCAAATCCGCCGGACCGCACTTTGGAACGGTGCGGCTCCGCGGCCAAGGCACCTAGGGATCCGCGGATAGGCTCGAGGAGCTCCCAGGACACTTGGCTCCTGCCACTAGGAAGTGCAGGCTCCGCACTTGCACGGCCGAGGAGCGGCAAAACCAAAACCGACATGCCCCCACCCGATGCACCTTCCCGGGGTGACAAAAATTCGAGCCCGGGCTCATTCGAAAGCCAAGTATCTCTAGTTTATGTGTGCCAAAATGTGTCAGGATTGGAGCTACGGCGGGCCCACGGCCGCGGAACAAAATGCGCGGAACCGCATGAAAAATCGTGTAAGTGTCAAATGCATTGAAATCGCCGTGGGGAATTTCACCGACTTTGCGGCTCTATATCTCGCGTGCCTTTCGGGCTAGAGACTCGGTTCTGGTGTTGGTGCAGAGCCCAAGTCCTCCCCTACGAGCTCACCAAAGGGAGTGTGGCTCACACTTATGGCCGGGTCACAGTACCGGGAGAAGTGGACCTCGTCCCGGTGACCATTTAACATTGGAATCTCCATAGGGAAACTTTAACATGGGAAACGCCTTAGGGAATGTGGACCGACTTTGCGGCCCTATATCTCCCGAACCCTTGGGGTTATAGACTAGCTTTTACGACCTTTGTGGAGCCCCAAGTCTACATGTGGACCGACTTTGCGGCCCTATATCTCCCGAACCCTTGGGGCTAGAGACTAGCTTTCACCACCCTCGTGGAGCCCCAAGTCTCCTCTACAAAGTGAGTTGCTTTAATTTTGTACGCCACGAAAGGCGGCTGCTCGGTACCGGGCCAAAGTGGACCTTCGCGGCCAAATCTTGACCTACTTTGGCCCCGCGTATCTCCGGTTCTCTTGGGGACACACTAATGGGACTACCATCGTTCGAAAGGGCACATCTAGGGCTATCTACCCAGGGAGTTTGATGCAAATCGGTCACCACGACCCTTTCCAAATCCGCCGGACCGCACTTTGGAACGGTGCCGCTCCGCGGCCAAGGCACCTAGGGATCCGCGGATAGGCTCGCGGAGCTCCCAGGACACTTGGCTCCTGCCACTAGGAAGGGCAGGCTCCGCACTTGCACGGCCGAGGAGCAGCAAAACCAAAACAGACATGCCCCCACCCGATGCACCTTCCCGGGGTGACAAAAATTCGAGCCCGGGCTCATTCGAAAGCCAAGTATCTCTAGTTTATGTGTGCCAAAATGTGTCAGGATTGGAGCTACGGCGGGCCCATGGCCGCGGAACAAAATGCGCGGAACCGCATGAAAAATCGTCTAAGTGTCAAATGCATTGAAATCGCCATAGGGAATTTCACCGACTTTGCGGCTCTATATCTCGCGTGCCTTTCGGGCTAGAGACTCGGTTCTGGTGTTGGTGCAGAGCCCAAGTCCTCCCCTACGAGCTCACCAAAGGGAGTGTGGCTCACACTTATGGCCGGGTCACAGTACCGGGAGAAGTGGACCTCGTCCCGGTGACCATTTAACATTGGAATCTCCATAGGGAAACTTTAACATGGGAAACGCCTTAGGGAATGTGGACCGACTTTGCGGCCCTATATCTCCCGAACCCTTGGGGCTAGAGACTAGCTTTCACGACCCTTGTGGAGCCCCAAGTCTACATGTGGACCGACTTTGCGGCCCTATATCTCCCGAACCCTTGGGGCTAGAGACTAGCTTTCACCACCCTCGTGGAGCCCCAAGTCTCCTCTACAAAGTGAGTGGCTTTAATTTTGTACGCCACGAAAGGCGGCTGCTCGGTACCGGGCCAAAGTGGACCTTCGCGGCCAAATCTTGACCTACTTTGGCCCCGCGTATCTCCGGTTCTCTTGGGGCCACACTAATGGGACTACCATCGTTCGAAAGGGCACGTCTAGGGCTATCTACCCAGGGAGTTTGGGGCAAATCGGTCACCACGACCCGGTCCAAATCCGCCGGACCGCACTTTGGAACGGTGCCGCTCCGCGGCCAAGGCACCTAGGGATCCGCGGATAGGCTCGCGGAGCTCCCAGGACACTGGGCTCCTGCCACTAGGAAGGGCAGGCTCCGCACTTGCACGGCCGAGGAGCGGCAAAACCAAAACCGACATGCCCCCACCCGATGCACCTTCCCGGGGTGACAAAAATTCGAGCCCGGGCTCATTCGAAAGCCAAGTATCTCTAGTTTATGTGTGCCAAAATGTGTCAGGATTGGAGCTACGGCGGGCCCACGGCCGCGGAACAAAATGCGCGGAACCGCATGAAAAATCGTGTAAGTGTCAAATGCATTGAAATCGCCGTGGGGAATTTCACCGACTTTGCGGCTCTATATCTCGCGTGCCTTTCGGGCTAGAGACTCGGTTCTGGTGTTGGTGCAGAGCCCAAGTCCTCCCCTACGAGCTCACCAAAGGGCGTGTGGCTCACACTTATGGCCGGGTCACAGTACCGGGAGAAGTGGACCTCGTCCCGGTGACCATTTAACATTGGAATCTCCATAGGGAAACTTTAACATGGGAAACGCCTTAGGGAATGTGGACCGACTTTGCGGCCCTATATCTCCCGAACCCTTGGGGTTATAGACTAGCTTTTACGACCTTTGTGGAGCCCCAAGTCTACATGTGGACCGACTTTGCGGCCCTATATCTCCCGAACCCTTGGGGCTAGAGACTAGCTTTCACCACCCTCGTGGAGCCCCAAGTCTCCTCTACAAAGTGAGTTGCTTTAATTTTGTACGCCACGAAAGGCGGCTGCTCGGTACCGGGCCAAAGTGGACCTTCGCGGCCAAATCTTGACCTACTTTGGCCCCGCGTATCTCCGGTTCTCTTGGGGACACACTAATGGGACTACCATCGTTCGAAAGGGCACATCTAGGGCTATCTACCCAGGGAGTTTGATGCAAATCGGTCACCACGACCCTTTCCAAATCCGCCGGACCGCACTTTGGAACGGTGCCGCTCCGCGGCCAAGGCACCTAGGGATCCGCGGATAGGCTCGCGGAGCTCCCAGGACACTTGGCTCCTGCCACTAGGAAGGGCAGGCTCTGCACTTGCACGGCCGAGGAGCGGCAAAACCAAAACAGACATGCCCCCACCCGATGCACCTTCCCGGGGTGACAAAAATTCGAGCCCGGGCTCATTCGAAAGCCAAGTATCTCTAGTTTATGTGTGCCAAAATGTGTCAGGATTGAAGCTACCGCGCGCCCGTGGCCGCGGAACAAAGTGCGCGGAACCGCATGAAAAATCGTCTAAGTGTCAAATGCATTGAAATCGCCGTAGGGAATTTCACCGACTTTGCGGCTCTATATCTCGCGAGCCTTTCGGGCTAGATACTCGGTTCTGGTGTTGATGCAGAGCCCAAGTCCTCCCCTACGAGCTCACCAAAAGGGCGTGTGGCTCACACTTATGGCCGGGTCACAGTACCGGGAGAAGTGGACCTCGTCCCGGTGACCATTTAACATTGGAATCTCCATAGGGAAACTTTAACATGGGAAACGCCTTATGGAATGTGGACCGACTTTGTGGCCCTATATCTCCCGAACCCTTGGGGCTAGAGACTAGCTTTCACGACCCTTGTGGAGCCCCAAGTCTACATGTGGACCGACTTTGCGGCCCTATATCTCCCGAACCCTTGGGGCTAGAGACTAGCTTTCACCACCCTCGTGGAGCCCCAAGTCTCCTCTACAAAGTGAGTTGCTTTAATTTTGTACGCCACGAAAGGCGGCTGCTCGGTACCGGGCCAAAGTGGACCTTCGCGGCCAAATCTTGACCTACTTTGGCCCCGCGTATCTCCGGTTCTCTTGGGGACACACTAATGGGACTACCATCGTTCGAAAGGGCACGTCTAGGGCTATCTACCCAGGGAGTTTGGGGCAAATCGGTCACCACGACCCGGTCCAAATCCGCCGGACCGCACTTTGGAACGGTGCCGCTCCGCGGCCAAGGCACCTAGTGATCCGCGGATAGGCTCGCGGAGCTCCCAGGACACTGGGCTCCTGCCACTAGGAAGGGCAGGCTCCGCACTTGCATGGCCGAGGAGCGGCAAAACCAAAACCGACATGCCCCCACCCGATGCACCTTCCCGGGGTGACAAAAATTCGAGCCCGGGCTCATTCGAAAGCCAAGTATCTCTAGTTTATGTGTGCCAAAATGTGTCAGGATTGGAGCTACCGGCGGGCCCCGTGGCCGCGGAACAAAAGTGCGCGGAACCGCATGAAAAATCGTCTAAGTGTCAAATGCATTGAAATCGCGTGGGGAATTTCACCGACTTTGCGGCTCTATATCTCGCGTGCCTTTCGGGCTAGAGACTCGGTTCTGGTGTTGGTGCAGAGCCCAAGTCCTCCCCTACGAGCTCACCAAAGGGCGTGTGGCTCACACTTATAGCCGGGTCACAGTACCGGGAGAAGCGGACCTCGTCCCGGTGACCATTTAACATTGGAATCTCCATAGGGAAACTTTAACATGGGAAACGCCTTAGGGAATGTGGACCGACTTTGCGGCCCTATATCTCCCGAACCCTTGGGGCTAGAGACTAGCTTTCACGACCCTTGTGGAGCCCCAAGTCTACATGTGGACCGACTTTGCGGCCCTATATCTCCCGAACCCTTGGGGCTAGAGACTAGCTTTCACCACCCTCGTGGAGCCCCAAGTCTCCTCTACAAAGTGAGTTGCTTTAATTTTGTACGCCACGAAAGGCGGCTGCTCGGTACCGGGCCAAAGTGGACCTTCGCGGCCAAATCTTGACCTACTTTGGCCCCGCGTATCTCCGGTTCTCTTGGGGCCACACTAATGGGACTACCATCGTTCGAAAGGGCACGTCTAGGGCTATCTACCCAGGGAGTTTGGGGCAAATCGGTCACCACGACCCGGTCCAAATCCGCCGGACCGCACTTTGGAACGGTGCCGCTCCGCGGCCAAGGCACCTAGTGATCCGCGGATAGGCTCGCGGAGCTCCCAGGACACTGGGCTCCTGCCACTAGGAAGGGCAGGCTCCGCACTTGCATGGCCGAGGAGCGGCAAAACCAAAACCGACATGCCCCCACCCGATGCACCTTCCCGGGGTGACAAAAATTCGAGCCCGGGCTCATTCGAAAGCCAAGTATCTCTAGTTTATGTGTGCCAAAATGTGTCAGGATTGGAGCTACGGCGGGCCCACGGCCGCGGAACAAAATGCGCGGAACCGCATGAAAAATCGTGTAAGTGTCAAATGCATTGAATTCGCCGTGGGGAATTTCACCGACTTTGCGGCTCTATATCTCGCGTGCCTTTCGGGCTAGAGACTCGGTTCTGGTGTTGGTGCAGAGCCCAAGTCCTCCCCTACGAACTCACCAAAGGGCGTGTGGCTCACACTTATGGCCGGGTCACAGTACCGGGAGAAGCGGACCTCGTCCCGGTGACCATTTAACATTGGAATCTCCATAGGGAAACTTTAACATGGGAAACGCCTTAGGGAATGTGGACCGACTTTGCGGCCCTATATCTCCCGAACCCTTGGGGTTATAGACTAGCTTTTACGACCTTTGTGGAGCCCCAAGTCTACATGTGGACCGACTTTGCGGCCCTATATCTCCCGAACCCTTGGGGCTAGAGAATAGCTTTCACCACCCTCGTGGAGCCCCAAGTCTCCTCTACAAAGTGAGTTGCTTTAATTTTGTACGCCACGAAAGGCGGCTGCTCGGTACCGGGCCAAAGTGGACCTTCGCGGCCAAATCTTGACCTACTTTGGCCCCGCGTATCTCCGGTTCTCTTGGGGACACACTAATGGGACTACCATCGTTCGAAAGGGCACATCTAGGGCTATCTACCCAGGGAGTTTGATGCAAATCGGTCACCACGACCCTTTCCAAATCCGCCGGACCGCACTTTGGAACGGTGCCGCTCCGCGGCCAAGGCACCTAGGGATCCGCGGATAGGCTCGCGGAGCTCCCAGGACACTTGGCTCCTGCCACTAGGAAGGGCAGGCTCTGCACTTGCACGGCCGAGGAGCGGCAAAACCAAAACAGACATGCCCCCACCCGATGCACCTTCCCGGGGTGACAAAAATTCGAGCCCGGGCTCATTCGAAAGCCAAGTATCTCTAGTTTATGTGTGCCAAAATGTGTCAGGATTGAAGCTACCGCGCGCCCGTGGCCGCGGAACAGCATGAAAAATCGTCTAAGTGTCAAATGCATTGAAATCGCCATAGGGAATTTCACCGACTTTGCGGCTCTATATCTCGCGTGCCTTTCGGGCTAGAGACTCGGTTCTGGTGTTGATGCAGAGCCCAATTCCTCCCCTACGAGCTCACTAAAGGGCGTGTGGCTCACACTTATGGCCGGGTCACAGTACCGGGAGAAGTGGACCTCGTCCCGGTGACCATTTAACATTGGAATCTCCATAGGGAAACTTTAACATGGGAAACGCCTTATGGAATGTGGACCGACTTTGTGGCCCTATATCTCCCGAACCCTTGGGGCTAGAGACTAGCTTTCACGACCCTTGTGGAGCCCCAAGTCTACATGTGGACCGACTTTGCGGCCCTATATCTCCCGAACCCTTGGGGCTAGAGACTAGCTTTCACCACCCTCGTGGAGCCCCAAGTCTCCTCTACAAAGTGAGTGGCTTTAATTTTGTACGCCACGAAAGGCGGCTGCTCGGTACCGGGCCAAAGTGGACCTTCGCGGCCAAATCTTGACCTACTTTGGCCCCGCGTATCTCCGGTTCTCTTGGGGCCACACTAATGGGACTACCATCGTTCGAAAGGGCACATCTAGGGCTATCTACCCAGGGAGTTTGGGGCAAATCGGTCACCACGACCCGGTCCAAATCCGCCGGACCGCACTTTGGAACGGTGCCGCTCCGCGGCCAAGGCACCTAGGGATCCACGGATAGGCTCGAGGAGCTCCCAGGACACTTGGCTCCTGCCACTAGGAAGTGCAGGCTCCGCACTTGCACGGCCGAGGAGCGGCAAAAACCAAAACCGACATGCCCCCACCCGATGCACCTTTCCCGGGGTGACAAAAATTCGAACCCGGGCTCATTCGAAAGCCAAGTATCTCTAGTTTATGTGTGCCAAAATGTGTCAGGATTGGAGCTACGGCGGGCCCATGGCCGCGGAACAAAATGCGCGGAACCGCATGAAAAATCGTCTAAGTGTCAAATGCATTGAAATCGCCATAGGGAATTTCACCGACTTTGCGGCTCTATATCTCGCGTGCCTTTCGGGCTAGAGACTCGGTTCTGGTGTTGGTGCAGAGCCCAAGTCCTCCCCTACGAGCTCACCAAAGGGAGTGTGGCTCACACTTATGGCCGGGTCACAGTACCGGGAGAAGTGGACCTCGTCCCGGTGACCATTTAACATTGGAATCTCCATAGGGAAACTTTAACATGGGAAACGCCTTAGGGAATGTGGACCGACTTTGCGGCCCTATATCTCCCGAACCCTTGGGGTTATAGACTAGCTTTCACGACCCTTGTGGAGCCCCAAGTCTACATGTGGACCGACTTTGCGGCCCTATATCTCCCGAACCCTTGGGGCTAGAGACTAGCTTTCACCACCCTCGTGGAGCCCCAAGTCTCCTCTACAAAGTGAGTGGCTTTAATTTTGTACGCCACGAAAGGCGGCTGCTCGGTACCGGGCCAAAGTGGACCTTCGCGGCCAAATCTTGACCTACTTTGGCCCCGCGTATCTCCGGTTCTCTTGGGGACACACTAATGGGACTACCATCGTTCGAAAGGGCACGTCTAGGGCTATCTACCCAGGGAGTTTGGGGCAAATCGGTCACCACGACCCTTTCCAAATCCGCCGGACCGCACTTTGGAACGGTGCCGCTCCGCGGCCAAGGCACCTAGGGATCCGCGGATAGGCTCGCGGAGCTCCCAGGACACTTGGCTCCTGCCACTAGGAAGGGCAGGCTCCGCACTTGCACGGCCGAGGAGCGGCAAAACCAAAACCGACATGCCCCCACCCGATGCACCTTCCCGGGGTGACAAAAATTCGAACCCGGGCTCATTCGAAAGCCAAGTATCTCTAGTTTATGTGTGCCAAAATGTGTCAGGATTGAAGCTACCGGCGGCCCGTGGCCGCGGAACAAAATGCGCGGAACCGCATGAAAAATCGTCTAAGTGTCAAATGCATTGAAATCGCCGTAGGGAATTTCACCGACTTTGCGGCTCTATATCTCGCGAGCCTTTCGGGCTAGAGACTCGGTTCTGGTGTTGATGCAGAGCCCAAGTCCTCCCCTACAAGCTCACCAAAGGGCGTGTGGCTCACACTTATGGCCGGGTCACAGTACCGGGAGAAGTGGACCTCGTCCCGGTGACCATTTAACATTGGAATCTCCATAGGGAAACTTTAACATGGGAAACGCCTTATGGAATGTGGACCGACTTTGCGGCCCTATATCTCCCGAACCCTTGGGGCTAGAGACTAGCTTTCACGACCCTTGTGGAGCCCCAAGTCTACATGTGGACCGACTTTGCGGCCCTATATCTCCAGAACCCTTGGGGCTAGAGACTAGCTTTCACCACCCTCGTGGAGCCCCAAGTCTCCTCTACAAAGTGAGTTGCTTTAATTTTGTACGCCACGAAAGGCGGCTGCTCGGTACCGGGCCAAAGTGGACCTTCGCGGCCAAATCTTGACCTACTTTGGCCCCGCGTATCTCCGGTTCTCTTGGGGCCACACTAATGGGACTACCATCGTTCGAAAGGGCACATCTAGGGCTATCTACCCAGGGAGTTTGGGGCAAATCGGTCACCACGACCCGGTTCCAAATCCGCCGGACCGCACTTTGGAACGGTGCCGCTCCGCGGCCAAGGCACCTAGGGATCCGCGGATAGGCTCGCGGAGCTCCCAGGACACTTGGCTCCTGCCACTAGGAAGGGCAGGCTCCGCACTTGCACGGCCGAGGAGCGGCAAAACCAAAACCGACATGCCCCCACCCGATGCACCTTCCCGGGGTGACAAAAATTCGAGCCCGGGCTCATTCGAAAGCCAAGTATCTCTAGTTTATGTGTGCCAAAATGTGTCAGGATTGGAGCTACGGCGGGCCCATGGCCGCGGAACAAAATGCGCGGAACCGCATGAAAAATCGTCTAAGTGTCAAATGCATTGAAATCGCCATAGGGAATTTCACCGACTTTGCGGCTCTATATCTCGCGTGCCTTTCGGGCTAGAGACTCGGTTCTGGTGTTGGTGCAGAGCCCAAGTCCTCCCCTACGAGCTCACCAAAGGGCGTGTGGCTCACACTTATGGCCGGGTCACAGTACCGGGAGAAGTGGACCTCGTCCCGGTGACCATTTAACATTGGAATCTCCATAGGGAAACTTTAACATGGGAAACGCCTTAGGGAATGTGGACCGACTTTGCGGCCCTATATCTCCCGAACCCTTGGGGTTATAGACTAGCTTTACGACCTTTGTGGAGCCCCAAGTCTACATGTGTACCGACTTTGCGGCCCTATATCTCCCGAACCCTTGGGGCTAGAGACTAGCTTTCACCACCCTCGTGGAGCCCCAAGTCTCCTCTACAAAGTGAGTAGCTTTAATTTTGTACGCCACGAAAGGCGGCTGCTCGGTATCGGGCCAAAGTGGACCTTCGCGGCCAAATCTTGACCTACTTTGGCCCCGCGTATCTCCGGTTCTCTTGGGGACACACTAATGGGACTACCATCGTTCGAAAGGGCACATCTAGGGCTATCTACCCAGGGAGTTTGATGCAAATCGGTCACCACGACCCGTTCCAAATCCGCCGGACCGCATTTTGGAACGGTGCCGCTCCGCGGCCAAAGCACCTAGGGATCCGCGGATAGGCTCGCGGAGCTCCCAGGACACTTGGCTCCTGCCACTAGGAAGGGCAGGCTCTGCACTTGCACGGCCGAGGAGCGGCAAAACCAAAACCGACATGCCCCCACCCGATGCACCTTCCCGGGGTGACAAAAATTCGAGCCCGGGCTCATTCGAAAGCCAAGTATCTCTAGTTTATGTGTGCCAAAATGTGTCAGGATTGGAGCTACGGCGGGCCCGTGGCCGCGGAACAAAGTGCGCGGAACCGCATGAAAAATCGTCTAAGTGTCAAATGCATTGAAATCGCCAGCAGGGAATTTCACCGACTTTGCGGCTCTATATCTCGCGAGCCTTTCGGGCTAGAGACTCGGTTCTGGTGTTGATGCAGAGCCCAAGTCCTCCCCTACGAGCTCACCAAAGGGCGTGTGGCTCACACTTATGGCCGGGTCACAGTACCGGGAGAAGCGGACCTCGTCCCGGTGACCATTTAACATTGGAATCTCCATAGGGAAACTTTAACATGGGAAACGCCTTAGGGAATGTGGACCGACTTTGCGGCCCTATATCTCCCGAACCCTTGGGGCTAGAGACTAGCTTTCACGACCCTTGTGGAGCCCCAAGTCTACATGTGGACCGACTTTGCGGCCCTATATCTCCCGAACCCTTGGGGCTAGAGACTAGCTTTCACCACCCTCGTGGAGCCCCAAGTCTCCTCTACAAAGTGAGTGGCTTTAATTGTGTACGCCACGAAAGGCGGCTGCTCGGTACCGGGCCAAAGTGGACCTTCGCGGCCAAATCTTGACCTACTTTGGCCCCGCGTATCTCCGGTTATCTTGGGGCCACACTAATGGGACTACCATCGTTCGAAAGGGCACGTCTAGGGCTATCTACCCAGGGAGTTTGGGGCAAATCGGTCACCACGACCCGGTCCAAATCCGCCGGACCGCACTTTGGAACGGTGCCGCTCCGCGGCCAAGGCACCTAGGGATCCGCGGATAGGCTCGCGGAGCTCCCAGGACACTTGGCTCCTGCCACTAGGAAGGGCAGGCTCCGCACTTGCACGGCCGAGGAGCGGCAAAACCAAAACCGACATGCCCCCACCCGATGCACCTTCCCGGGGTGACAAAAATTCGAGCCCGGGCTCATTCGAAAGCCAAGTATCTCTAGTTTATGTGTGCCAAAATGTGTTAGGATTGGAGCTACGGCGGGCCCGTGGCCGCGGAACAAAATGCGCGGAACCGCATGAAAAATCGTCTAAGTGTCAAATGCATTGAAATCGCCATAGGGAATTTCACCGACTTTGCGGCTCTATATCTCGCGTGCCTTTCGGGCTAGAGACTCGGTTCTGGTGTTGGTGCAGAGCCCAAGTCCTCCCCTACGAGCTCACCAAAGGGCGTGTGGCTCACACTTATGGCCGGGTCACAGTACCGGGAGAAGTGGACCTCGTCCCGGTGACCATTTAACATTGGAATCTCCATAGGGAAACTTTAACATGGGAAACGCCTTAGGGAATGTGGACCGACTTTGCGGCCCTATATCTCCCGAACCCTTGGGGCTAGAGACTAGCTTTCACGACCCTTGTGGAGCCCCAAGTCTACATGTGGACCGACTTTGCGGCCCTATATCTCCCGAACCCTTGGGGCTAGAGACTAGCTTTCACCACCCTCGTGGAGCCCCAAGTCTCCTCTACAAAGTGAGTGGCTTTAATTTTGTACGCCACGAAAGGCGGCTGCTCGGTACCGGGCCAAAGTGGACCTTCGCGGCCAAATCTTGACCTACTTTGGCCCCGCGTATCTCCGGTTCTCTTGGGGCCACACTAATGGGACTACCATCGTTCGAAAGGGCACATCTAGGGCTATCTACCCAGGGAGTTTGGGGCAAATCGGTCACCACGACCAGGTCCAAATCCGCCGGACCGCACTTTGGAACGGTGCCGCTCCGCGGCCAAGGCACCTAGGGATCCGCAGATAGGCTCGCGGAGCTCCCAGGACACTTGGCTCCTGCCACTAGGAAGGGTAGGCTCCGCACTTGCACGGCCGAGGAGCGGCAAAACCAAAACCGACATGCCCCCACCCGATGCACCTTCCCGGGGTGACAAAAATTCGAGCCCGGGCTCATTCGAAAGCCAAGTATCTCTAGTTTATGTGTGCCAAAATGTGTCAGGATTGGAGCTACGGCGGGCCCATGGCCGCGGAACAAAATGCGCGGAACCGCATGAAAAATCGTGTAAGTGTCAAATGCATTGAAATCGCCGTGGGGAATTTCACCGACTTTGCGGCTCTATATCTCGCGTGCCTTTCGGGCTAGAGACTCGGTTCTGGTGTTGGTGCAGAGCCCAAGTCCTCCCCTACGAGCTCACCAAAGGGAGTGTGGCTCACACTTATGGCCGGGTCACAGTACCGGGAGAAGTGGACCTCGTCCCGGTGACCATTTAACATTGGAATCTCCATAGGGAAACTTTAACATGGGAAACGCCTTAGGGAATGTGGACCGACTTTGCGGCCCTATATCTCCCGAACCCTTGGGGTTATAGACTAGCTTTTACGACCTTTGTGGAGCCCCAAGTCTACATGTGGACCGACTTTGCGGCCCTATATCTCCCGAACCCTTGGGGCTAGAGAATAGCTTTCACCACCCTCGTGGAGCCCCAAGTCTCCTCTACAAAGTGAGTTGCTTTAATTTTGTACGCCACGAAAGGCGGCTGCTCGGTACCGGGCCAAAGTGGACCTTCGCGGCCAAATCTTGACCTACTTTGGCCCCGCGTATCTCCGGTTCTCTTGGGGACACACTAATGGGACTACCATCGTTCGAAAGGGCACATCTAGGGCTATCTACCCTGGGAGTTTGATGCAAATCGGTCACCACGACCCTTTCCAAATCCGCCGGACCGCACTTTGGAACGGTGCCGCTCCGCGGCCAAGGCACCTAGGGATCCGCGGATAGGCTCGCGGAGCTCCCAGGACACTGGGCTCCTGCCACTAGGAAGGGCAGGCTCCGCACTTGCACGGCCGAGGAGCGGCAAAACCAAAACCGACATGCCCCCACCCGATGCACCTTCCCGGGGTGACAAAAATTCGAACCCGGGCTCATTCGAAAGCCAAGTATCTCTAGTTTATGTGTGCCAAAATGTGTCAGGATTGGAGCTACCGGCGGCCCGTGGCCGCGGAACAAAAGTGCGCGGAACCGCATGAAAAATCGTCTGTGTCAAATGCATTGAAATCGCCATAGGGAATTTCACCGACTTTGCGGCTCTATATCTCGCGTGCCTTTCGGGCTAGAGACTCGGTTCTGGTGTTGATGCAGAGCCCAATTCCTCCCCTACGAGCTCACCAAAGGGCGTGTGGCTCACACTTATGGCCGGGTCACAGTACCGGGAGAAGTGGACCTCGTCCCGGTGACCATTTAACATAGGAATCTCCATAGGGAAACTTTAACATGGGAAACGCCTTAGGGAATGTGGACCGACTTTGTGGCCCTATATCTCCCGAACCCTTGGGGCTATAGACTAGCTTTCACGACCCTTGTGGAGCCCCAAGTCTACATGTGGACCGACTTTGCGGCCCTATATCTCCCGAACCCTTGGGGCTAGAGACTAGCTTTCACCACCCTCGTGGAGCCCCAAGTCTCCTCTACAAAGTGAGTGGCTTTAATTTTGTACGCCACGAAAGGCGGCTGCTCGGTACCGGGCCAAAGTGGACCTTCGCGGCCAAATCTTGACCTACTTTGGCCCCGCGTATCTCCGGTTCTCTTGGGGCCACACTAATGCGACTACCATCGTTCGAAAGGGCACATCTAGGGCTATCTACCCAGGGAGTTTGGGGCAAATCGGTCACCACAACCCGGTCCAAATCCGCCGGACCGCACTTTGGAACGGTGCCGCTCCGCGGCCAAGGCACCTAGGGATCCGCGGATAGGCTCGAGGAGCTCCCAGGACACTTGGCTCCTGCCACTAGGAAGGGCAGGCTCCGCACTTGCACGGCCGAGGAGCGGCAAAACCAAAACCGACATGCCCCCACCCGATGCACCTTCCCGGGGTGACAAAAATTCGAGCCCGGGCTCATTCGAAAGCCAAGTATCTCTAGTTTATGTGTGCCAAAATGTGTCAGGATTGGAGCTACGGCGGGCCCATGGCCGCGGAACAAAATGCGCGGAACCGCATGAAAAATCGTCTAAGTGTCAAATGCATTGAAATCGCCATAGGGAATTTCACCGATTTTGCGGCTCTATATCTCGCGTGCCTTTCGGGCTAGAGACTCGGTTCTGGTGTTGGTGCAGAGCCCAAGTCCTCCCCTACGAGCTCACCAAAGGGAGTGTGGCTCACACTTATGGCCGGGTCACAGTACCGGGAGAAGTGGACCTCGTCCCGGTGACCATTTAACATTGGAATCTCCATAGGGAAACTTTAACATGGGAAACGCCTTAGGGAATGTGGACCGACTTTGCGGCCCTATATCTCCCGAACCCTTGGGGTTATAGACTAGCTTTTACGACCTTTGTGGAGCCCCAAGTCTACATGTGGACCGACTTTGCGGCCCTATATCTCCCGAACCCTTGGGGCTAGAGAATAGCTTTCACCACCCTCGTGGAGCCCCAAGTCTCCTCTACAAAGCGAGTTGCTTTAATTTTGTACGCCACGAAAGGCGGCTGCTCGGTACCGGGCCAAAGTGGACCTTCGCGGCCAAATCTTGACCTACTTTGGCCCCGCGTATCTCCGGTTCTCTTGGGGACACACTAATGGGACTACCATCGTTCGAAAGGGCACAGTCTAGGGCTATCTACCCAGGGAGTTTGGGGCAAATCGGTCACCACGACCCTTTCCAAATCCGCCGGACCGCACTTTGGAACGGTGCCGCTCCGCGGCCAAGGCACCTAGGGATCCGCGGATAGGCTCGCGGAGCTCCCAGGACACTTGGCTCCTGCCACTAGGAAGGGCAGGCTCTGCACTTGCACGGCCGAGGAGCGGCAAAACCAAAACAGACATGCCCCCACCCGATGCACCTTCCCGGGGTGACAAAAATTCGAGCCCGGGCTCATTCGAAAGCCAAGTATCTCTAGTTTATGTGTGCCAAAATGTGTCAGGATTGAAGCTACCGGCGGCCCGTGGCCGCGGAACAAAGTGCGCGGAACCGCATGAAAAATCGTCTAAGTGTCAAATGCATTGAAATCGCCAGTAGGGAATTTCACCGACTTTGCGGCTCTATATCTCGCGTGCCTTTCGGGCTAGAGACTCGGTTCTGGTGTTGATGCAGAGCCCAAGTCCTCCCCTACGAGCTCACCAAAGGGCGTGTGGCTCACACTTATGGCCGGGTCACAGTACCGGGAGAAGTGGACCTCGTCCCGGTGACCATTTAACATTGGAATCTCCATAGGGAAACTTTAACATGGGAAACGCCTTAGGGAATGTGGACCGACTTTGCGGCCCTATATCTCCCGAACCCTTGGGGCTAGAGACTAGCTTTCACGACCCTTGTGGAGCCCCAAGTCTACATGTGGACCGACTTTGCGGCCCTATATCTCCCGAACCCTTGGGGCTAGAGACTAGCTTTCACCACCCTCGTGGAGCCCCAAGTCTCCTCTACAAAGTGAGTGGCTTTAATTTTGTACGCCACGAAAGGCGGCTGCTCGGTACCGGGCCAAAGTGGACCTTCGCGGCCAAATCTTGACCTACTTTGGCCCCGCGTATCTCCGGTTCTCTTGGGGCCACACTAATGGGACTACCATCGTTCGAAAGGGCACATCTAGGGCTATCTACCCAGGGAGTTTGGGGCAAATCGGTCACCACGACCCGGTCCAAATCCGCCGGACCGCACTTTGGAACGGTGCCGCTCCGCGGCCAAGGCACCTAGGGATCCGCGGATAGGCTCGCGGAGCTCCCAGGACACTTGGCTCCTGCCACTAGGAAGGGCAGGCTCCGCACTTGCACGGCCGAGGAGCGGCAAAACCAAAACCGACATGCCCCCACCCGATGCACCTTCCCGGGGTGACAAAAATTCGAGCCCGGGCTCATTCGAAAGCCAAGTATCTCTAGTTTATGTGTGCCAAAATGTGTCAGGATTGGAGCTACGGCGGGCCCATGGCCGCGGAACAAAATGCGCGGAACCGCATGAAAAATCGTCTAAGTGTCAAATGCATTGAAATCGCCAGTAGGGAATTTCACCGACTTTGCGGCTCTATATCTCGCGTGCCTTTCGGGCTAGAGACTCGGTTCTGGTGTTGGTGCAGAGCCCAAGTCCTCCACTACGAGCTCACCAAAGGGAGTGTGGCTCACACTTATGGCCGGGTCACAGTACCGGGAGAAGTGGACCTCGTCCCGGTGACCATTTAACATTGGAATCTCCATAGGGAAACTTTAACATGGGAAACGCCTTAGGGAATGTGGACCGACTTTGCGGCCCTATATCTCCCGAACCCTTGGGGTTATAGACTAGCTTTTACGACCTTTGTGGAGCCCCAAGTCTACATGTGTACCGACTTTGCGGCCCTATATCTCCCGAACCCTTGGGGCTAGAGACTAGCTTTCACCACCCTCGTGGAGCCCCAAGTCTCCTCTACAAAGTGAGTTGCTTTAATTTTGTACGCCACGAAAGGCGGCTGCTCGGTACCGGGCCAAAGTGGACCTTCGCGGCCAAATCTTGACCTACTTTGGCCCCGCGTATCTCCGGTTCTCTTGGGGACACACTAATGGGACTACCATCGTTCGAAAGGGCACATCTAGGGCTATCTACCCAGGGAGTTTGATGCAAATCGGTCACCACGACCCGGTCCAAATCCGCCGGACCGCACTTTGGAACGGTGCCGCTCCGCGGCCAAGGCACCTAGGGATCCGCGGATAGGCTCGCGGAGCTCCCAGGACACTTGGCTCCTGCCACTAGGAAGGGCAGGCTCTGCACTTGCACGGCCGAGGAGCGGCAAAACCAAAACAGACATGCCCCCACCCGATGCACCTTCCCGGGGTGACAAAAATTCGAGCCCGGGCTCATTCGAAAGCCAAGTATCTCTAGTTTATGTGTGCCAAAATGTGTCAGGATTGGAGCTACCGCGCGGCCCGTGGCCGCGGAACAAAATGCGCGGAACCGCATGAAAAATCGTCTAAGTGTCAAATGCATTGAAATCGCCATAGGGAATTTCACCGACTTTGCGGCTCTATATCTCGCGTGCCTTTCGGGCTAGAGACTCGGTTCTGGTGTTGATGCAGAGCCCAAGTCCTCCCCTACGAGCTCACCAAAGGGCGTGTGGCTCACACTTATGGCCGGGTCACAGTACCGGGAGAAGTGGACCTCGTCCCGGTGACCATTTAACATTGGAATCTCCATAGGGAAACTTTAACATGGGAAACGCCTTAGGGAATGTGGACCGACTTTGCGGCCCTATATCTCCCGAACCCTTGGGGCTAGAGACTAGCTTTCACGACCCTTGTGGAGCCCCAAGTCTACATGTGGACCGACTTTGCGGCCCTATATCTCCCGAACCCTTGGGGCTAGAGACTAGCTTTCACCACCCTCGTGGAGCCCCAAGTCTCCTCTACAAAGTGAGTTGCTTTAATTTTGTACGCCACGAAAGGCGGCTGCTCGGTACCGGGCCAAAGTGGACCTTCGCGGCCAAATCTTGACCTACTTTGGCCCCGCGTATCTCCGGTTCTCTTGGGGCCACACTAATGGGACTACCATCGTTCGAAAGGGCACATCTAGGGCTATCTACCCAGGGAGTTTGGGGCAAATCGGTCACCACGACCCGGTCCAAATCCGCCGGACCGCACTTTGGAACGGTGCCGCTCCGCGGCCAAGGCACCTAGGGATCCGCGGATAGGCTCGCGGAGCTCCCAGGACACTTGGCTCCTGCCACTAGGAAGGGCAGGCTCCGCACTTGCACGGCCGAGGAGCGGCAAAACCAAAACCGACATGCCCCCACCCGATGCACCTTCCCGGGGTGACAAAAATTCGAGCCCGGGCTCATTCGAAAGCCAAGTATCTCTAGTTTATGTGTGCCAAAATGTGTCAGGATTGGAGCTACGGCGGGCCCATGGCCGCGGAACAAAATGCGCGGAACCGCATGAAAAATCGTCTAAGTGTCAAATGCATTGAAATCGCCATAGGGAATTTCACCGACTTTGCGGCTCTATATCTCGCGTGCCTTTCGGGCTAGAGACTCGGTTCTGGTGTTGGTGCAGAGCCCAAGTCCTCCCCTACGAGCTCACCAAAGGGCGTGTGGCTCACACTTATGGCCGGGTCACAGTACCGGGAGAAGTGGACCTCGTCCCGGTGACCATTTAACATTGGAATCTCCATAGGGAAACTTTAACATGGGAAACGCCTTAGGGAATGTGGACCGACTTTGCGGCCCTATATCTCCCGAACCCTTGGGGCTAGAGACTAGCTTTCACGACCCTTGTGGAGCCCCAAGTCTACATGTGGACCGACTTTGCGGCCCTATATCTCCCGAACCCTTGGGGCTAGAGACTAGCTTTCACCACCCTCGTGGAGCCCCAAGTCTCCTCTACAAAGTGAGTTGCTTTAATTTTGTACGCCACGAAAGGCGGCTGCTCGGTACCGGGCCAAAGTGGACCTTCGCGGCCAAATCTTGACCTACTTTGGCCCCGCGTATCTCCGGTTCTCTTGGGGCCACACTAATGGGACTACCATCGTTCGAAAGGGCACAGTCTAGGGCTATCTACCCAGGGAGTTTGGGGCAAATCGGTCACCACGACCCGTTCCAAATCCGCCGGACCGCACTTTGGAACGGTGCCGCTCCGCGGCCAAGGCACCTAGGGATCCGCGGATAGGCTCGCGGAGCTCCCAGGACACTTGGCTCCTGCCACTAGGAAGGGCAGGCTCCGCACTTGCACGGCCGAGGAGCGGCAAAACCAAAACCGACATGCCCCCACCCGATGCACCTTCCCGGGGTGACAAAAATTCGAGCCCGGGCTCATTCGAAAGCCAAGTATCTCTAGTTTATGTGTGCCAAAATGTGTCAGGATTGAAGCTACCGGCGGGCCCGTGGCCGCGGAACAAAATGCGCGGAACCGCATGAAAAATCGTGTAAGTGTCAAATGCATTGAAATCGCCATAGGGAATTTCACCGACTTTGCGGCTCTATATCTCGCGTGCCTTTCGGGCTAGAGACTCGGTTCTGGTGTTGATGCAGAGCCCAAGTCCTCCCCTACGAGCTCACCAAAGGGCGTGTGGCTCACACTTATGGCCGGGTCACAGTACCGGGAGAAGTGGACCTCGTCCCGGTGACCATTTAACATTGGAATCTCCATAGGGAAACTTTAACATGGGAAACGCCTTATGGAATGTGGACCGACTTTGTGGCCCTATATCTCCCGAACCCTTGGGGCTAGAGACTAGCTTTCACGACCTTTGTGGAGCCCCAAGTCTACATGTGGACCGACTTTGCGGCCCTATATCTCCCGAACCCTTGGGGCTAGAGACTAGCTTTCACCACCCTCGTGGAGCCCCAAGTCTCCTCTACAAAGTGAGTAGCTTTAATTTTGTACGCCACGAAAGGCGGCTGCTCGGTACCGGGCCAAAGTGGACCTTCGCGGCCAAATCTTGACCTACTTTGGCCCCGCGTATCTCCGGTTCTCTTGGGGCCACACTAATAGGACTACCATCGTTCGAAAGGGCACATCTAGCGCTATCTACCCAGGGAGTTTGGGGCAAATCGGTCACCACGACCCGGTCCAAATCCGCCGGACCGCACTTTGGAACGGTGCCCCTCCGCGGCCAAGGCACCTAGGGATCCACGGATAGGCTCGAGGAGCTCCCAGGACACTTGGCTCCTGCCACTAGGAAGTGCAGGCTCCGCACTTGCACGGCCGAGGAGCGGCAAAACCAAAACCGACATGCCCCCACCCGATGCACCTTCCCGGGGTGACAAAAATTCGAGCCCGGGCTCATTCGAAAGCCAAGTATCTCTAGTTTATGTGTGCCAAAATGTGTCAGGATTGGAGCTACGGCGGGCCCACGGCCGCGGAACAAAATGCGCGGAACCGCATGAAAAATCGTCTAAGTGTCAAATGCATTGAAATCGCCATAGGGAATTTCACCGACTTTGCGGCTCTATATCTCGCGTGCCTTTCGGGCTAGAGACTCGGTTCTGGTGTTGGTGCAGAGCCCAAGTCCTCCCCTACGAGCTCACCAAAGGGCGTGTGTCTCACACTTATGGCCGGGTCACAGTACCGGGAGAAGTGGACCTCGTCCCGGTGACCATTTAACATTGGAATCTCCATAGGGAAACTTTAACATGGGAAACGCCTTAGGGAATGTGGACCGACTTTGCGGCCCTATATCTCCCGAACCCTTGGGGCTTAGAGACTAGCTTTCACGACCCTTGTGGAGCCCCAAGTCTACATGTGTACCGACTTTGCGGCCCTATATCTCCCGAACCCTTGGGGCTAGAGACTAGCTTTCACCACCCTCGTGGAGCCCCAAGTCTCCTCTACAAAGTGAGTAGCTTTAATTTTGTACGCCACGAAAGGCGGCTGCTCGGTACCGGGCCAAAGTGGACCTTCGCGGCCAAATCTTGACCTACTTTGGCCCCGCGTATCTCCGGTTCTCTTGGGGCCACACTAATGGGACTACCATCGTTCGAAAGGGCACGTCTAGGGCTATCTACCCAGGGAGTTTGGGGCAAATCGGTCACCACGACCCTTTCCAAATCCGCCGGACCGCACTTTGGAACGGTGCCGCTCCGCGGCCAAGGCACCTAGGGATCCGCGGATAGGCTCGCGGAGCTCCCAGGACACTTGGCTCCTGCCACTAGGAAGGGCAGGCTCCGCACTTGCACGGCCGAGGAGCAGCAAAACCAAAACAGACATGCCCCCACCCGATGCACCTTCCCGGGGTGACAAAAATTCGAGCCCGGGCTCATTCGAAAGCCAAGTATCTCTAGTTTATGTGTGCCAAAATGTGTCAGGATTGAAGCTACCGCGCGCCCGTGGCCGCGGAACAAAGTGCGCGGAACCGCATGAAAAATCGTCTAAGTGTCAAATGCATTGAAATCGCCGTAGGGAATTTCACCGACTTTGCGGCTCTATATCTCGCGAGCCTTTCGGGCTAGATACTCGGTTCTGGTGTTGATGCAGAGCCCAAGTCCTCCCCTACGAGCTCACCAAAGGGCGTGTGGCTCACACTTATGGCCGGGTCACAGTACCGGGAGAAGTGGACCTCGTCCCGGTGACCATTTAACATTGGAATCTCCATAGGGAAACTTTAACATGGGAAACGCCTTAGGGAATGTGGACCGACTTTGCGGCCCTATATCTCCCGAACCCTTGGGGCTAGAGACTAGCTTTCACGACCCTTGTGGAGCCCCAAGTCTACATGTGTACCGACTTTGCGGCCCTATATCTCCCGAACCCTTGGGGCTAGAGACTAGCTTTCACCACCCTCGTGGAGCCCCAAGTCTCCTCTACAAAGTGAGTTGCTTTAATTTTGTACGCCACGAAAGGCGGCTGCTCGGTACCGGGCCAAAGTGGACCTTCGCGGCCAAATCTTGACCTACTTTGGCCCCGCGTATCTCCGGTTCTCTTGGGGCCACACTAATGGGACTACCATCGTTCGAAAGGGCACGTCTAGGGCTATCTACCCAGGGAGTTTGGGGCAAATCGGTCACCACGACCCGGTCCAAATCCGCCGGACCGCACTTTGGAACGGTGCCGCTCCGCGGCCAAGGCACCTAGGGATCCGCGGATAGGCTCGCGGAGCTCCCAGGACACTGGGCTCCTGCCACTAGGAAGGGCAGGCTCCGCACTTGCACGGCCGAGGAGCGGCAAAACCAAAACCGACATGCCCCCACCCGATGCACCTTCCTGGGGTGACAAAAATTCGAGCCCGGGCTCATTCGAAAGCCAAGTATCTCTAGTTTATGTGTGCCAAAATGTGTCAGGATTGGAGCTACGGCGGGCCCACGGCCGCGGAACAAAATGCGCGGAACCGCATGAAAAATCGTGTAAGTGTCAAATGCATTGAAATCGCCGTGGGGAATTTCACCGACTTTGCGGCTCTATATCTCGCGTGCCTTTCGGGCTAGAGACTCGGTTCTGGTGTTGGTGCAGAGCCCAAGTCCTCCCCTACGAGCTCACCAAAGGGAGTGTGGCTCACACTTATGGCCGGGTCACAGTACCGGGAGAAGTGGACCTCGTCCCGGTGACCATTTAACATTGGAATCTCCATAGGGAAACTTTAACATGGGAAACGCCTTAGGGAATGTGGACCGACTTTGCGGCCCTATATCTCCCGAACCCTTGGGGTTATAGACTAGCTTTTACGACCTTTGTGGAGCCCCAAGTCTACATGTGGACCGACTTTGCGGCCCTATATCTCCCGAACCCTTGGGGCTAGAGAATAGCTTTCACCACCCTCGTGGAGCCCCAAGTCTCCTCTACAAAGTGAGTTGCTTTAATTTTGTACGCCACGAAAGGCGGCTGCTCGGTACCGGGCCAAAGTGGACCTTCGCGGCCAAATCTTGACCTACTTTGGCCCCGCGTATCTCCGGTTCTCTTGGGGACACACTAATGGGACTACCATCGTTCGAAAGGGCACATCTAGGGCTATCTACCCAGGGAGTTTGATGCAAATCGGTCACCACGACCCTTTCCAAATCCGCCGGACCGCACTTTGGAACGGTGCCGCTCCGCGGCCAAGGCACCTAGGGATCCGCGGATAGGCTCGCGGAGCTCCCAGGACACTTGGCTCCTGCCACTAGGAAGGGCAGGCTCTGCACTTGCACGGCCGAGGAGCGGCAAAACCAAAACAGACATGCCCCCACCCGATGCACCTTCCCGGGGTGACAAAAATTCGAGCCCGGGCTCATTCGAAAGCCAAGTATCTCTAGTTTATGTGTGCCAAAATGTGTCAGGATTGAAGCTACCGCGCGCCCGTGGCCGCGGAACAGCATGAAAAATCGTCTAAGTGTCAAATGCATTGAAATCGCCATAGGGAATTTCACCGACTTTGCGGCTCTATATCTCGCGTGCCTTTCGGGCTAGAGACTCGGTTCTGGTGTTGATGCAGAGCCCAATTCCTCCCCTACGAGCTCACTAAAGGGCGTGTGGCTCACACTTATGGCCGGGTCACAGTACCGGGAGAAGTGGACCTCGTCCCGGTGACCATTTAACATTGGAATCTCCATAGGGAAACTTTAACATGGGAAACGCCTTATGGAATGTGGACCGACTTTGTGGCCCTATATCTCCCGAACCCTTGGGGCTAGAGACTAGCTTTCACGACCCTTGTGGAGCCCCAAGTCTACATGTGGACCGACTTTGCGGCCCTATATCTCCCGAACCCTTGGGGCTAGAGACTAGCTTTCACCACCCTCGTGGAGCCCCAAGTCTCCTCTACAAAGTGAGTGGCTTTAATTTTGTACGCCACGAAAGGCGGCTGCTCGGTACCGGGCCAAAGTGGACCTTCGCGGCCAAATCTTGACCTACTTTGGCCCCGCGTATCTCCGGTTCTCTTGGGGCCACACTAATGGGACTACCATCGTTCGAAAGGGCACATCTAGGGCTATCTACCCAGGGAGTTTGGGGCAAATCGGTCACCACGACCCGGTCCAAATCCGCCGGACCGCACTTTGGAACGGTGCCGCTCCGCGGCCAAGGCACCTAGGGATCCACGGATAGGCTCGAGGAGCTCCCAGGACACTTGGCTCCTGCCACTAGGAAGTGCAGGCTCCGCACTTGCACGGCCGAGGAGCGGCAAAACCAAAACCGACATGCCCCCACCCGATGCACCTTCCCGGGGTGACAAAAATTCGAACCCGGGCTCATTCGAAAGCCAAGTATCTCTAGTTTATGTGTGCCAAAATGTGTCAGGATTGGAGCTACGGCGGGCCCATGGCCGCGGAACAAAATGCGCGGAACCGCATGAAAAATCGTCTAAGTGTCAAATGCATTGAAATCGCCATAGGGAATTTCACCGACTTTGCGGCTCTATATCTCGCGTGCCTTTCGGGCTAGAGACTCGGTTCTGGTGTTGGTGCAGAGCCCAAGTCCTCCCCTACGAGCTCACCAAAGGGCGTGTGGCTCACACTTATGGCCGGGTCACAGTACCGGGAGAAGTGGACCTCGTCCCGGTGACCATTTAACATTGGAATCTCCATAGGGAAACTTTAACATGGGAAACGCCTTAGGGAATGTGGACCGACTTTGCGGCCCTATATCTCCCGAACCCTTGGGGTTATAGACTAGCTTTTACGACCTTTGTGGAGCCCCAAGTCTACATGTGGACCGACTTTGCGGCCCTATATCTCCCGAACCCTTGGGGCTAGAGACTAGCTTTCACCACCCTCGTGGAGCCCCAAGTCTCCTCTACAAAGTGAGTAGCTTTAATTTTGTACGCCACGAAAGGCGGCTGCTCGGTACCGGGCCAAAGTGGACCTTCGCGGCCAAATCTTGACCTACTTTGGCCCCGCGTATCTCCGGTTCTCTTGGGGACACACTAATGGGACTACCATCGTTCGAAAGGGCACGTCTAGGGCTATCTACCCAGGGAGTTTGGGGCAAATCGGTCACCACGACCCTTTCAAAATCCGCCGGACCGCACTTTGGAACGGTGCCGCTACGTGGCCAAGGCACCTAGGGATCCGCGGATAGGCTCGCGGAGCTCCCAGGACACTTGGCTCCTGCCACTAGGAAGGGCAGGCTCCGCACTTGCACGGCCGAGGAGCAGCAAAACCAAAACAGACATGCCCCCACCCGATGCACCTTCCCGGGGTGACAAAAATTCGAGCCCGGGCTCATTCGAAAGCCAAGTATCTCTAGTTTATGTGTGCCAAAATGTGTCAGGATTGAAGCTACCGTGCGCCCGTGGCCGCGGAACAAAGTGCGCGGAACCGCATGAAAAATCGTCTAAGTGTCAAATGCATTGAAATCGCCGTAGGGAATTTCACCGACTTTGCGGCTCTATATCTCGCGAGCCTTTCGGGCTAGAGACTCGGTTCTGGTGTTGATGCAGAGCCCAAGTCCTCCCCTACGAGCTCACCAAAGGGCGTGTGGCTCACACTTATGGCCGGGTCACAGTACCGGGAGAAGTGGACCTCGTCCCGGTGACCATTTAACATTGGAATCTCCATAGGGAAACTTTAACATGGGAAACGCCTTAGGGAATGTGGACCGACTTTGCGGCCCTATATCTCCCGAACCCTTGGGGCTAGAGACTAGCTTTCACGACCCTTGTGGAGCCCCAAGTCTACATGTGGACCGACTTTGCGGCCCTATATCTCCCGAACCCTTGGGGCTAGAGACTAGCTTTCACCACCCTCGTGGAGCCCCAAGTCTCCTCTACAAAGTGAGTTGCTTTAATTTTGTACGCCACGAAAGGCGGCTGCTCGGTACCGGGCCAAAGTGGACCTTCGCGGCCAAATCTTGACCTACTTTGGCCCCGCGTATCTCCGGTTCTCTTGGGGCCACACTAATGGGACTACCATCGTTCGAAAGGGCACGTCTAGGGCTATCTACCCAGGGAGTTTGGGGCAAATCGGTCACCACGACCCGGTCCAAATCCGCCGGACCGCACTTTGGAACGGTGCCGCTCCGCGGCCAAGGCACCTAGGGATCCGCGGATAGGCTCGCGGAGCTCCCAGGACACTTGGCTCCTGCCACTAGGAAGGGCAGGCTCCGCACTTGCACGGCCGAGGAGCGGCAAAACCAAAACCGACATGCCCCAACCCGATGCACCTTCCCGGGGTGACAAAAATTCGAGCCCGGGCTCATTCGAAAGCCAAGTATCTCTAATTTATGTGTGCCAAAATGTGTCAGGATTGGAGCTACGGCGGGCCCACTGGCCGCGGAACAAAATGCGCGGAACCGCATGAAAAATCGTCTAAGTGTCAAATGCATTGAAATCGCCGTAGGGGAATTTCACCGACTTTGCGGCTCTATATCTCGCGTGCCTTTCGGGCTAGAGACTCGGTTCTGGTGTTGGTGCAGAGCCCAAGTCCTCCCCTACGAGCTCACCAAAGGGCGTGTGGCTCACACTTATGGCCGGGTCACAGTACCGGGAGAAGTGGACCTCGTCCCGGTGACCATTTAACATTGGAATCTCCATAGGGAAACTTTAACATGGGAAACGCCTTAGGGAATGTGGACCGACTTTGCGGCCCTATATCTCCCGAACCCTTGGGGCTAGAGACTAGCTTTCACGACCCTTGTGGAGCCCCAAGTCTACATGTGGACCGACTTTGCGGCCCTATATCTCCCGAACCCTTGGGGCTAGAGACTAGCTTTCACCACCCTCGTGGAGCCCCAAGTCTCCTCTACAAAGTGAGTTGCTTTAATTTTGTACGCCACGAAAGGCGGCTGCTCGGTACCGGGCCAAAGTGGACCTTCGCGGCCAAATCTTGACCTACTTTGGCCCCGCGTATCTCCGGTTCTCTTGGGGCCACACTAATGGGACTACCATCGTTCGAAAGGGCACGTCTAGGGCTATCTACCCAGGGAGTTTGGGGCAAATCGGTCACCACGACCCGGTCCAAATCCGCCGGACCGCACTTTGGAACGGTGCCGCTCCGCGGCCAAGGCACCTAGGGATCCGCGGATAGGCTCGCGGAGCTCCCAGGACACTTGGCTCCTGCCACTAGGAAGGGCAGGCTCCGCACTTGCACGGCCGAGGAGCGGCAAAACCAAAACCGACATGCCCCCACCCGATGCACCTTCCCGGGGTGACAAAAATTCGAGCCCGGGCTCATTCGAAAGCCAAGTATCTCTAGTTTATGTGTGCCAAAATGTGTCAGGATTGGAGCTACGGCGGGCCCCGTGGCCGCGGAACAAAATGCGCGGAACCGCATGAAAAATCGTCTAAGTGTCAAATGCATTGAAATCGCCGTAGGGGAATTTCACCGACTTTGCGGCTCTATATCTCGCGTGCCTTTCGGGCTAGAGACTCGGTTCTGGTGTTGGTGCAGAGCCCAAGTCCTCCCCTACGAGCTCACCAAAGGGCGTGTGGCTCACACTTATGGCCGGGTCACAGTACCGGGAGAAGTGGACCTCGTCCCGGTGACCATTTAACATTGGAATCTCCATAGGGAAACTTTAACATGGGAAACGCCTTAGGGAATGTGGACCGACTTTGCGGCCCTATATCTCCCGAACCCTTGGGGCTTAGAGACTAGCTTTCACGACCCTTGTGGAGCCCCAAGTCTACATGTGGACCGACTTTGCGGCCCTATATCTCCCGAACCCTTGGGGCTAGAGACTAGCTTTCACCACCCTCGTGGAGCCCCAAGTCTCCTCTACAAAGCGAGTTGCTTTAATTTTGTACGCCACGAAAGGCGGCTGCTCGGTACCGGGCCAAAGTGGACCTTCGCGGCCAAATCTTGACCTACTTTGGCCCCGCGTATCTCCGGTTCTCTTGGGGACACACTAATGGGACTACCATCGTTCGAAAGGGCACATCTAGGGCTATCTACCCAGGGAGTTTGGGGCAAATCGGTCACCACGACCCGGTCCAAATCCGCCGGACCGCACTTTGGAACGGTGCCGCTCCGCGGCCAAGGCACCTAGGGATCCGCGGATAGGCTCGCGGAGCTCCCAGGACACTTGGCTCCTGCCACTAGGAAGGGCAGGCTCTGCACTTGCACGGCCGAGGAGCGGCAAAACCAAAACAGACATGCCCCCACCCGATGCACCTTCCCGGGGTGACAAAAATTCGAGCCCGGGCTCATTCGAAAGCCAAGTATCTCTAGTTTATGTGTGCCAAAATGTGTCAGGATTGGAGGTACGGCGGCCCATGGCCGCGGAACAAAATGCGCGGAACCGCATGAAAAATCGTCTAAGTGTCAAATGCATTGAAATCGCCATAGGGAATTTCACCGACTTTGCGGCTCTATATCTCGCGTGCCTTTCGGGCTAGAGACTCGGTTCTGGTGTTGGTGCAGAGCCCAAGTCCTCCCCTACGAGCTCACCAAAGGGCGTGTGGCTCACACTTATGGCCGGGTCACAGTACCGGGAGAAGTGGACCTCGTCCCGGTGACCATTTAACATTGGAATCTCCATAGGGAAACTTTAACATGGGAAACGCCTTAGGGAATGTGGACCGACTTTGCGGCCCTATATCTCCCGAACCCTTGGGGCTAGAGACTAGCTTTCACGACCCTTGTGGAGCCCCAAGTCTACATGTGTACCGACTTTGCGGCCCTATATCTCCCGAACCCTTGGGGCTAGAGACTAGCTTTCACCACCCTCGTGGAGCCCCAAGTCTCCTCTACAAAGTGAGTGCTTTAATTTTGTACGCCACGAAAGGCGGCTGCTCGGTACCGGGCCAAAGTGGACCTTCGCGGCCAAATCTTGACCTACTTTGGCCCCGCGTATCTCCGGTTCTCTTGGGGACACACTAATGGGACTACCATCGTTCGAAAGGGCACGTCTAGGGCTATCTACCCAGGGAGTTTGGGGCAAATCGGTCACCACGACCCGGTCCAAATCCGCCGGACCGCACTTTGGAACGGTGCCGCTCCGCGGCCAAGGCACCTAGGGATCCGCGGATAGGCTCGCGGAGCTCCCAGGACACTTGGCTCCTGCCACTAGGAAGGGCAGGCTCCGCACTTGCACGGCCGAGGAGCGGCAAAACCAAAACCGACATGCCCCCACCCGATGCACCTTCCCGGGGTGACAAAAATTCGAGCCCGGGCTCATTCGAAAGCCAAGTATCTCTAGTTTATGTGTGCCAAAATGTGTTAGGATTGGAGCTACGGCGGGCCCGTGGCCGCGGAACAAAATGCGCGGAACCGCATGAAAAATCGTCTAAGTGTCAAATGCATTGAAATCGCCGTGGGGAATTTCACCGACTTTGCGGCTCTATATCTCGCGTGCCTTTTGGGCTAGAGACTCGGTTCTGGTGTTGGTGCAGAGCCCAAGTCCTCCCCTACGAGCTCACCAAAGGGCGTGTGGCTCACACTTATGGCCGGGTCACAGTACCGGGAGAAGCGGACCTCGTCCCGGTGACCATTTAACATTGGAATCTCTATAGGGAAACTTTAACATGGGAAACGCCTTAGGGAATGTGGACCGACTTTGCGGCCCTATATCTCCCGAACCCTTGGGGTTATAGACTAGCTTTCACGACCCTTGTGGAGCCCCAAGTCTACATGTGGACCGACTTTGCGGCCCTATATCTCCCGAACCCTTGGGGCTAGAGACTAGCTTTCACCACCCTCGTTGAGCCCCAAGTCTCCTCTACAAAGTGAGTGGCTTTAATTTTGTACGCCACGAAAGGCGGCTGCTCGGTACCGGGCCAAAGTGGACCTTCGCGGCCAAATCTTGACCTACTTTGGCCCCGCGTATCTCCGGTTCTCTTGGGGCCACACTAATGGGACTACCATCGTTCGAAAGGGCACATCTAGGGCTATCTACCCAGGGAGTTTGGGGCAAATCGGTCACCACGACCCGGTCCAAATCCGCCGGACCGCACTTTGGAACGGTGCCGCTCCGCGGCCAAGGCACCTAGGGATCCGCGGATAGGCTCGCGGAGCTCCCAGGACACTGGGCTCCTGCCACTAGGAAGGGCAGGCTCCGCACTTGCACGGCCGAGGAGCGGCAAAACCAAAACCGACATGCCCCCACCCGATGCACCTTCCCGGGGTGACAAAAATTCGAGCCCGGGCTCATTCGAAAGCCAAGTATCTCTAGTTTATGTGTGCCAAAATGTGTCAGGATTGGAGCTACGGCGGGCCCACGGCCGCGGAACAAAATGCGCGGAACCGCATGAAAAATCGTGTAAGTGTCAAATGCATTGAAATCGCCGTGGGGAATTTCACCGACTTTGCGGCTCTATATCTCGCGTGCCTTTCGGGCTAGAGACTCGGTTCTGGTGTTGGTGCAGAGCCCAAGTCCTCCCCTACGAGCTCACCAAAGGGAGTGTGGCTCACACTTATGGCCGGGTCACAGTACCGGGAGAAGTGGACCTCGTCCCGGTGACCATTTAACATTGGAATCTCCATAGGGAAACTTTAACATGGGAAACGCCTTAGGGAATGTGGACCGACTTTGCGGCCCTATATCTCCCGAACCCTTGGGGTTATAGACTAGCTTTTACGACCTTTGTGGAGCCCCAAGTCTACATGTGGACCGACTTTGCGGCCCTATATCTCCCGAACCCTTGGGGCTAGAGACTAGCTTTCACCACCCTCGTGGAGCCCCAAGTCTCCTCTACAAAGTGAGTAGCTTTAATTTTGTACGCCACGAAAGGCGGCTGCTCGGTACCGGGCCAAAGTGGACCTTCGCGGCCAAATCTTGACCTACTTTGGCCCCGCGTATCTCCGGTTCTCTTGGGGACACACTAATGGGACTACCATCGTTCGAAAGGGCACATCTAGGGCTATCTACCCAGGGAGTTTGATGCAAATCGGTCACCACGACCCTTTCCAAATCCGCCGGACCGCACTTTGGAACAGTGCCGCTCCACGGCCAAGGCACCTAGGGATCCGCGGATAGGCTCGCGGAGCTCCCAGGACACTTGGCTCCTGCCACTAGGAAGGGCAGGCTCTGGACTTGCACGGCCGAGGAGCGGCAAAACCAAAACAGACATGCCCCCACCCGATGCACCTTCCCGGGGTGACAAAAATTCGAGCCCGGGCTCATTTGAAAGCCAAGTATCTCTAGTTTATGTGTGCCAAAATGTGTCAGGATTGAAGCTACCGCGCGCCCGTGGCCGCGGAACAAAGTGCGCGGAACCGCATGAAAAATCGTCTAAGTGTCAAATGCATTGAAATCGCCATAGGGAATTTCAACGACTTTGCGGCTCTATATCTCGCGTGCCTTTCGGGCTAGAGACTCGGTTCTGGTGTTGATGCAGAGCCCAATTCCTCCCCTACGAGCTCACTAAAGGGCGTGTGGCTCACACTTATGGCCGGGTCACAGTACCGGGAGAAGTGGACCTCGTCCCGGTGATCATTTAACATTGGAATCTCCATAGGGAAACTTTAACATGGGAAACGCCTTATGGAATGTGGACCGACTTTGTGGCCCTATATCTCCCGAACCCTTGGGGCTAGAGACTAGCTTTCACGACCCTTGTGGAGCCCCAAGTCTACATGTGGACCGACTTTGCGGCCCTATATCTCCCGAACCCTTGGGGCTAGAGACTAGCTTTCACCACCCTCGTGGAGCCCCAAGTCTCCTCTACAAAGTGAGTGGCTTTAATTTTGTACGCCACGAAAGGCGGCTGCTCGGTACCGGGCCAAAGTGGACCTTCGCGGCCAAATCTTGACCTACTTTGGCCCCGCGTATCTCCGGTTCTCTTGGGGCCACACTAATGGGACTACCATCGTTCGAAAGGGCACATCTAGGGCTATCTACCCAGGGAGTTTGGGGCAAATCGGTCACCACGACCCGGTCCAAATCCGCCGGACCGCACTTTGGAACGGTGCCGCTCCGCGGCCAAGGCACCTAGGGATCCGCGGATAGGCTCGCGGAGCTCCCAGGACACTGGGCTCCTGCCACTAGGAAGGGCAGGCTCCGCACTTGCACGGCCGAGGAGCGGCAAAACCAAAACCGACATGCCCCCACCCGATGCACCTTCCCGGGGTGACAAAAATTCGAGCCCGGGCTCATTCGAAAGCCAAGTATCTCTAGTTTATGTGTGCCAAAATGTGTCAGGATTGGAGCTACGGCGGGCCCATGGCCGCGGAACAAAATGCGCGGAACCGCATGAAAAATCGTCTAAGTGTCAAATGCATTGAAATCGCCATAGGGAATTTCACCGACTTTGCGGCTCTATATCTCGCGTGCCTTTCGGGCTAGAGACTCGGTTCTGGTGTTGGTGCAGAGCCCAAGTCCTCCCCTACGAGCTCACCAAAGGGCGTGTGTCTCACACTTATGGACGGGTCACAGTACCGGGAGAAGTGGACCTCGTCCCGGTGACCATTTAACATTGGAATCTCCATAGGGAAACTTTAACATGGGAAACGCCTTAGGGAATGTGGACCGACTTTGCGGCCCTATATCTCCCGAACCCTTGGGGTTATAGACTAGCTTTTACGACCTTTGTGGAGCCCCAAGTCTACATGTGGACCGACTTTGCGGCCCTATATCTCCCGAACCCTTGGGGCTAGAGACTAGCTTTCACCACCCTCGTGGAGCCCCAAGTCTCCTCTACAAAGTGAGTAGCTTTAATTTTGTACGCCACGAAAGGCGGCTGCTCGGTACCGGGCCAAAGTGGACCTTCGCGGCCAAATCTTGACCTACTTTGGCCCCGCGTATCTCCGGTTCTCTTGGGGACACACTAATGGGACTACCATCGTTCGAAAGGGCACAGTCTAGGGCTATCTACCCAGGGAGTTTGGGGCAAATCGGTCACCACGACCCTTTCCAAATCCGCCGGACCGCACTTTGGAACGGTGCCGCTCCGCGGCCAAGGCACCTAGGGATCCGCGGATAGGCTCGCGGAGCTCCCAGGACACGTGGCTCCTGCCACTAGGAAGGGCAGGCTCCGCACTTGCACGGCCGAGGAGCGGCAAAACCAAAACAGACATGCCCCCACCCGATGCACCTTCCCGGGTCGACAAAAATTCGAGCCTGGGCTCATTCGAAAGCCAAGTATCTCTAGTTTATGTGTGCCAAAATGTGTCAGGATTGAAGCTACGGCGAGCCCGTGGCCGCGGAACAAAGTGCGCGGAACCGCATGAAAAATCGTCTAAGTGTCAAATGCATTGAAATCGCCATAGGGAATTTCACCGACTTTGCGGCTCTATATCTCGCGTGCCTTTCGGGCTAGAGACTCGGTTCTGGTGTAGGTGCAGAGCCCAAGTCCTCCCCTACGAGCTCACCAAAGGGCGTGTGGCTCACACTTATGGCCGGGTCACAGTACCGGGAGAAGTGGACCTCGTCCCGGTGACCATTTAACATTGGAATCTCCATAGGGAAACTTTAACATGGGAAACGCCTTATGGAATGTGGACCGACTTTGCGGCCCTATATCTCCCGAACCCTTGGGGCTAGAGACTAGCTTTCACGACCCTTGTGGAGCCCCAAGTCTACATGTGGACCGACTTTGCGGCCCTAGATCTCCCGAACCCTTGGGGCTAGAGACTAGCTTTCACCACCCTCGTGGAGCCCCAAGTCTCCTCTACAAAGTGAGTGGCTTTAATTTTGTACGCCACGAAAGGCGGCTGCTCGGTACCGGGCCAAAGTGGACCTTCGCGGCCAAATCTTGACCTACTTTGGCCCCGCGTATCTCCGGTTCTCTTGGGGCCACACTAATGGGACTACCATCGTTCGAAAGGGCACAGTCTAGGGCTATCTACCCAGGGAGTTTGGGGCAAATCGGTCACCACGACCCGGTCCAAATCCGCCGGACCGCACTTTGGAACGGTGCCGCTCCGCGGCCAAGGCACCTAGGGATCCGCGGATAGGCTCGCGGAGCTCCCAGGACACTTGGCTCCTGCCACTAGGAAGGGCAGGCTCCGCACTTGCACGGCCGAGGAGCGGCAAAACCAAAACCGACATGCCCCCACCCGATGCACCTTCCCGGGGTGACAAAAATTCGAGCCCGGGCTCATTCGAAAGCCAAGTATCTCTAGTTTATGTGTGCCAAAATGTGTCAGGATTGGAGCTACGGCGGGCCCATGGCCGCGGAACAAAATGCGCGGAACCGCATGAAAAATCGTCTAAGTGTCAAATGCATTGAAATCGCCATAGGGGAATTTCACCGACTTTGCGGCTCTATATCTCGCGTGCCTTTCGGGCTAGAGACTCGGTTCTGGTGTTGGTGCAGAGCCCAAGTCCTCCCCTACGAGCTCACCAAAGGGCGTGTGGCTCACACTTATGGCCGGGTCACAGTACCGGGAGAAGTGGACCTCGTCCCGGTGACCATTTAACATTGGAATCTCCATAGGGAAACTTTAACATGGGAAACGCCTTAGGGAATGTGGACCGACTTTGCGGCCCTATATCTCCCGAACCCTTGGGGTTATAGACTAGCTTTTACGACCTTTGTGGAGCCCCAAGTCTACATGTGGACCGACTTTGCGGCCCTATATCTCCCGAACCCTTGGGGCTAGAGACTAGCTTTCACCACCCTCGTGGAGCCCCAAGTCTCCTCTACAAAGTGAGTTGCTTTAATTTTGTACGCCACGAAAGGCGGCTGCTCGGTACCGGGCCAAAGTGGACCTTCGCGGCCAAATCTTGACCTACTTTGGCCCAGCGTATCTCCGGTTATCTTGGGGCCACACTAATGGGACTACCATCGTTCGAAAGGGCACGTCTAGGGCTATCTACCCAGGGAGTTTGGGGCAAATCGGTCACCACGACCCTTTCCAAATCCGCCGGACCGCACTTTGGAACGGTGCCGCTCCGCGGCCAAGGCACCTAGGGATCCGCGGATAGGCTCGCGGAGCTCCCAGGACACTTGGCTCCTGCCACTAGGAAGGGCAGGCTCCGCACTTGCACGGCCGAGGAGCAGCAAAACCAAAACAGACATGCCCCCACCCGATGCACCTTCCCGGGGTGACAAAAATTTGAGCCCGGGCTCATTCGAAAGCCAAGTATCTCTAGTTTATGTGTGCCAAAATGTGTCAGGATTGAAGCTACCGTCGGCCCGTGGCCGCGGAACAAAGTGCGCGGAACCGCATGAAAAATCGTCTAAGTGTCAAATGCATTGAAATCGCCAGTAGGGAATTTCACCGACTTTGCGGCTCTATATCTCGCGAGCCTTTCGGGCTAGAGACTCGGTTCTGGTGTTGATGCAGAGCCCAAGTACTCCCCTACGAGCTCACCAAAGGGCGTGTGGCTCACACTTATGGCCGGGTCACAGTACCGGGAGAAGTGGACCTCGTCCCGGTGACCATTTAACATTGGAATCTCCATAGGGAAACTTTAACATGGGAAACGCCTTAGGGAATGTGGACCGACTTTGCGGCCCTATATCTCCCGAACCCTTGGGGCTAGAGACTAGCTTTCACGACCCTTGTGGAGCCCCAAGTCTACATGTGGACCGACTTTGCGGCCCTATATCTCCCGAACCCTTGGGGCTAGAGACTAGCTTTCACCACCCTCGTGGAGCCCCAAGTCTCCTCTACAAAGTGAGTTGCTTTAATTTTGTACGCCACGAAAGGCGGCTGCTCGGTACCGGGCCAAAGTGGACCTTCGCGGCCAAATCTTGACCTACTTTGGCCCCGCGTATCTCCGGTTCTCTTGGGGCCACACTAATGGGACTACCATCGTTCGAAAGGGCACGTCTAGGGCTATCTACCCAGGGAGTTTGGGGCAAATCGGTCACCACGACCCGGTCCAAATCCGCCGGACCGCACTTTGGAACGGTGCCGCTCCGCGGCCAAGGCACCTAGGGATCCGCGGATAGGCTCGCGGAGCTCCCAGGACACTTGGCTCCTGCCACTAGGAAGGGCAGGCTCCGCACTTGCACGGCCGAGGAGCGGCAAAACCAAAACCGACATGCCCCCACCCGATGCACCTTCCCGGGGTGACAAAAATTCGAGCCCGGGCTCATTCGAAAGCCAAGTATCTCTAGTTTATGTGTGCCAAAATGTGTCAGGATTGGAGCTACGGCGGGCCCACTGGCCGCGGAACAAAATGCGCGGAACCGCATGAAAAATCGTCTAAGTGTCAAATGCATTGAAATCGCCGTAGGGAATTTCACCGACTTTGCGGCTCTATATCTCGCGTGCCTTTCGGGCTAGAGACTCGGTTCTGGTGTTGGTGCAGAGCCCAAGTCCTCCCCTACGAGCTCACCAAAGGGCGTGTGGCTCACACTTATGGCCGGGTCACAGTACCGGGAGAAGCGGACCTCGTCCCGGTGACCATTTAACATTGGAATCTCCATAGGGAAACTTTAACATGGGAAACGCCTTAGGGAATGTGGACCGACTTTGCGGCCCTATATCTCCCGAACCCTTGGGGCTAGAGACTAGCTTTCACGACCCTTGTGGAGCCCCAAGTCTACATGTGGACCGACTTTGCGGCCCTATATCTCCCGAACCCTTGGGGCTAGAGACTAGCTTTCACCACCCTCGTGGAGCCCCAAGTCTCCTCTACAAAGTGAGTTGCTTTAATTTTGTACGCCACGAAAGGCGGCTGCTCGGTACCGGGCCAAAGTGGACCTTCGCGGCCAAATCTTGACCTACTTTGGCCCCGCGTATCTCCGGTTCTCTTGGGGACACACTAATGGGACTACCATCGTTCGAAAGGGCACATCTAGGGCTATCTACCCAGGGAGTTTGGGGCAAATCGGTCACCACGACCCGTTCCAAATCCGCCGGACCGCACTTTGGAACGGTGCCGCTCCGCGGCCAAGGCACCTAGGGATCCGCGGATAGGCTCGCGGAGCTCCCAGGACACTTGGCTCCTGCCACTAGGAAGGGCAGGCTCCGCACTTGCACGGCCGAGGAGCGGCAAAACCAAAACAGACATGCCCCCACCCGATGCACCTTCCCGGGGTGACAAAAATTCGAGCCCGGGCTCATTCGAAAGCCAAGTATCTCTAGTTTATGTGTGCCAAAATGTGTCAGGATTGGAAGCTACGGCGGGCCCCGTGGCCGCGGAACAAAAGTGCGCGGAACCGCATGAAAAATCGTCTAAGTGTCAAATGCATTGAAATCGCCGTAGGGAATTTCACCGACTTTGCGGCTCTATATCTCGCGAGCCTTTCGGGCTAGAGACTCGGTTCTGGTGTTGATGCAGAGCCCAAGTCCTCCCCTACGAGCTCACCAAAGGGCGTGTGGCTCACACTTATGGCCGGGTCACAGTACCGGGAGAAGTGGACCTCGTCCCGGTGACCATTTAACATTGGAATCTCCATAGGGAAACTTTAACATGGGAAACGCCTTAGGGAATGTGGACCGACTTTGCGGCCCTATATCTCCCGAACCCTTGGGGCTAGAGACTAGCTTTCACGACCCTTGTGGAGCCCCAAGTCTACATGTGGACCGACTTTGCGGCCCTATATCTCCCGAACCCTTGGGGCTAGAGACTAGCTTTCACCACCCTCGTGGAGCCCCAAGTCTCCTCTACAAAGTGAGTTGCTTTAATTTTGTACGCCACGAAAGGCGGCTGCTCGGTACCGGGCCAAAGTGGACCTTCGCGGCCAAATCTTGACCTACTTTGGCCCCGCGTATCTCCGGTTCTCTTGGGGCCACACTAATGGGACTACCATCGTTCGAAAGGGCACGTCTAGGGCTATCTACCCAGGGAGTTTGGGGCAAATCGGTCACCACGACCCGGTCCAAATCCGCCGGACCGCACTTTGGAACGGTGCCGCTCCGCGGCCAAGGCACCTAGGGATCCGTAGATAGGCTCGCGGAGCTCCCAGGACACTTGGCTCCTGCCACTAGGAAGGGCAGGCTCCGCACTTGCACGGCCGAGGAGCGGCAAAACCAAAACCGACATGCCCCCACCCGATGCACCTTCCCGGGGTGACAAAAATTCGAGCCCGGGCTCATTCGAAAGTCAAGTATCTCTAGTTTATGTGTGCCAAAATGTGTTAGGATTGGAGCTACGGCGGGCCCGTGGTCGCGGATCAAAATGCGCGGAACCACATGAAAAATCGTCTAAGTGTCAAATGCATTGAAATCGCCGTGGGGAATTTCACCGACTTTGCGGCTCTATATCTCGCGTGCCTTTCGGGCTAGAGACTCGGTTCTGGTGTTGGTGCAGAGCCCAAGTCCTCCCCTACGAGCTCACCAAAGGGCGTGTGGCTCACACTTATGGCCGGGTCACAGTACCGGGAGAAGCGGACCTCGTCCCGGTGACCATTTAACATTGGAATCTCCATAGGGAAACTTTAACATGGGAAACGCCTTAGGGAATGTGGACCGACTTTGCGGCCCTATATCTCCCGAACCCTTGGGGCTAGAGACTAGCTTTCACGACCCTTGTGGAGCCCCAAGTCTACATGTGGACCGACTTTGCGGCCCTATATCTCCCGAACCCTTGGGGCTAGAGACTAGCTTTCACCACCCTCGTGGAGCCCCAAGTCTCCTCTACAAAGTGAGTTGCTTTAATTTTGTACGCCACGAAAGGCGGCTGCTCGGTACCGGGCCAAAGTGGACCTTCGCGGCCAAATCTTGACCTACTTTGGCCCCGCGTATCTCCGGTTCTCTTGGGGCCACACTAATGGGACTACCATCGTTCGAAAGGGCACGTCTAGGGCTATCTACCCAGGGAGTTTGGGGCAAATCGGTCACCACGACCCGGTCCAAATCCGCCGGACCGCACTTTGGAACGGTGCCGCTCCGCGGCCAAGGCACCTAGGGATCCGCGGATAGGCTCGCGGAGCTCCCAGGACACTTGGCTCCTGCCACTAGGAAGTGCAGGCTCCGCACTTGCACGGCCGAGGAGCGGCAAAACCAAAACCGACATGCCCCCACCCGATGCACCTTCCCGGGGTGACAAAAATTCGAGCCCGGGCTCATTCGAAAGCCAAGTATCTCTAGTTTATGTGTGCCAAAATGTGTCAGGATTGGAGCTACGGCGGGCCCGTGGCCGCGGAACAAAATGCGCGGAACCGCATGAAAAATCGTCTAAGTGTCAAATGCATTGAAATCGCCAGTAGGGAATTTCACCGACTTTGCGGCTCTATATCTCGCGTGCCTTTCGGGCTAGAGACTCGGTTCTGGTGTTGGTGCAGAGCCCAAGTCCTCCCCTACGAGCTCACCAAAGGGAGTGTGGCTCACACTTATGGCCGGGTCACAGTACCGGGAGAAGTGGACCTCGTCCCGGTGACCATTTAACATTGGAATCTCCATAGGGAAACTTTAACATGGGAAACGCCTTAGGGAATGTGGACCGACTTTGCGGCCCTATATCTCCCGAACCCTTGGGGTTATAGACTAGCTTTCACGACCTTTGTGGAGCCCCAAGTCTACATGTGGACCGACTTTGCGGCCCTATATCTCCCGAACCCTTGGGGCTAGAGACTAGCTTTCACCACCCTCGTGGAGCCCCAAGTCTCCTCTACAAAGTGAGTTGCTTTAATTTTGTACGCCACGAAAGGCGGCTGCTCGGTACCGGGCCAAAGTGGACCTTCGCGGCCAAATCTTGACCTACTTTGGCCCCGCGTATCTCCGGTTCTCTTGGGGCCACACTAATGGGACTACCATCGTTCGAAAGGGCACATCTAGGGCTATCTACCCAGGGAGTTTGGGGCAAATCGGTCACCACGACCCTTTCCAAATCCGCCGGACCGCACTTTGGAACGGTGCCGCTCCGCGGCCAAGGCACCTAGGGATCCGCGGATAGGCTCGCGGAGCTCCCAGGACACTTGGCTCCTGCCACTAGGAAGGGCAGGCTCCGCACTTGCACGGCCGAGGAGCAGCAAAACCAAAACAGACATGCCCCCACCCGATGCACCTTCCCGGGGTGACAAAAATTCGAGCCCGGGCTCATTCGAAAGCCAAGTATCTCTAGTTTATGTGTGCCAAAATGTGTCAGAATTGAAGCTACCGCGCGCCCGTGGCCGCGGAACAAAATGCGCGGAACCGCATGAAAAATCGTCTAAGTGTCAAATGCATTGAAATCGCCATAGGGAATTTCACCGACTTTGCGGCTCTATATCTCGCGTGCCTTTTGGGCTAGAGACTCGGTTCTGGTGTTGATGCAGAGCCCAAGTCCTCCCCTACGAGCTCACCAAAGGGAGTGTGGCTCACACTTATGGCCGGGTCACAGTACCGGGAGAAGTGGACCTCGTCCCGGTGACCATTTAACATTGGAATCTCCATAGGGAAACTTTAACATGGGAAACGCCTTAGGGAATGTGGACCGACTTTGCGGCCCTATATCTCCCGAACCCTTGGGGCTAGAGACTAGCTTTCACCACCCTTGTGGAGCCCCAAGTCTACATGTGGACCGACTTTGCGGCCCTATATCTCCCGAACCCTTGGGGCTAGAGACTAGCTTTCACCACCCTCGTGGAGCCCCAAGTCTCCTCTACAAAGTGAGTTGCTTTAATTTTGTACGCCACGAAAGGCGGCTGCTCGGTACCGGGCCAAAGTGGACCTTCGCGGCCAAATCTTGACCTACTTTGGCCCCGCGTATCTCCGGTTCTCTTGGGGACACACTAATGGGACTACCATCGTTCGAAAGGGCACATCTAGGGCTATCTACCCAGGGAGTTTGGGGCAAATCGGTCACCACGACCCGTTCCAAATCCGCCGGACCGCACTTTGGAACGGTGCCGCTCCGCGGCCAAGGCACCTAGGGATCCGCGGATAGGCTCGCGGAGCTCCCAGGACACTGGGCTCCTGCCACTAGGAAGGGCAGGCTCCGCACTTGCACGGCCGAGGAGCGGCAAAACCAAAACCGACATGCCCCCACCCGATGCACCTTCCCGGGGTGACAAAAATTCGAACCCGGGCTCATTCGAAAGCCAAGTATCTCTAGTTTATGTGTGCCAAAATGTGTCAGGATTGGAAGCTACCGGCGGGCCCAGTGGCCGCGGAACAAAATGCGCGGAACCGCATGAAAAATCGTCTAAGTGTCAAATGCATTGAAATCGCCATAGGGAATTTCACCGACTTTGCGGCTCTATATCTCGCGTGCCTTTCGGGCTAGAGACTCGGTTCTGGTGTTGATGCAGAGCCCAAGTCCTCCCCTACGAGCTCACCAAAGGGCGTGTGGCTCACACTTATGGCCGGGTCACAGTACCGGGAGAAGTGGACCTCGTCCCGGTGACCATTTAACATTGGAATCTCCATAGGGAAACTTTAACATGGGAAACGCCTTATGGAATGTGGACCGACTTTGCGGCCCTATATCTCCCGAACCCTTGGGGCTAGAGACTAGCTTTCACGACCCTTGTGGAGCCCCAAGTCTACATGTGGACCGACTTTGCGGCCCTATATCTCCCGAACCCTTGGGGCTAGAGACTAGCTTTCACCACCCTCGTGGAGCCCCAAGTCTCCTCTACAAAGTGAGTGGCTTTAATTTTGTACGCCACGAAAGGCGGCTGCTCGGTACCGGGCCAAAGTGGACCTTCGCGGCCAAATCTTGACCTACTTTGGCCCCGCGTATCTCCGGTTCTCTTGGGGCCACACTAATGGGACTACCATCGTTCGAAAGGGCACATCTAGGGCTATCTACCCAGGGAGTTTGGGGCAAATCGGTCACCACGACCCGGTCCAAATCCGCCGGACCGCACTTTGGAACGGTGCCGCTCCGCGGCCAAGGCACCTAGGGATCCGCGGATAGGCTCGCGGAGCTCCCAGGACACTTGGCTCCTGCCACTAGGAAGTGCAGGCTCCGCACTTGCACGGCCGAGGAGCGGCAAAACCAAAACCGACATGCCCCCACCCGATGCACCTTCCCGGGGTGACAAAAATTCGAACCCGGGCTCATTCGAAAGCCAAGTATCTCTAGTTTATGTGTGCCAAAATGTGTCAGGATTGGAGCTACGGCGGGCCCATGGCCGCGGAACAAAATGCGCGGAACCGCATGAAAAATCGTCTAAGTGTCAAATGCATTGAAATCGCCAGTAGGGAATTTCACCGACTTTGCGGCTCTATATCTCGCGTGCCTTTCGGGCTAGAGACTCGGTTCTGGTGTTGGTGCAGAGCCCAAGTCCTCCCCTACGAGCTCACCAAAGGGAGTGTGGCTCACACTTATGGCCGGGTCACAGTACCGGGAGAAGTGGACCTCGTCCCGGTGACCATTTAACATTGGAATCTCCATAGGGAAACTTTAACATGGGAAACGCCTTAGGGAATGTGGACCGACTTTGCGGCCCTATATCTCCCGAACCCTTGGGGCTTAGAGACTAGCTTTTCACGACCCTTGTGGAGCCCCAAGTCTACATGTGGACCGACTTTGCGGCCCTATATCTCCCGAACCCTTGGGGCTAGAGACTAGCTTTCACCACCCTCGTGGAGCCCCAAGTCTCCTCTACAAAGTGAGTTGCTTTAATTTTGTACGCCACGAAAGGCGGCTGCTCGGTACCGGGCCAAAGTGGACCTTCGCGGCCAAATCTTGACCTACTTTGGCCCCGCGTATCTCCGGTTCTCTTGGGGACACACTAATGGGACTACCATCGTTCGAAAGGGCACGTCTAGGGCTATCTACCCAGGGAGTTTGGGGCAAATCGGTCACCACGACCCGTTCCAAATCCGCCGGACCGCACTTTGGAACGGTGCCGCTCCGCGGCCAAGGCACCTAGGGATCCGCGGATAGGCTCGCGGAGCTCCCAGGACACTTGGCTCCTGCCACTAGGAAGGGCAGGCTCTGCACTTGCACGGCCGAGGAGCGGCAAAACCAAAACAGACATGCCCCCACCCGATGCACCTTCCCGGGGTGACAAAAATTCGAGCCCGGGCTCATTCGAAAGCCAAGTATCTCTAGTTTATGTGTGCCAAAATGTGTCAGGATTGAAGCTACCGGCGGCCCGTGGCCGCGGAACAAAAGTGCGCGGAACCGCATGAAAAATCGTCTAAGTGTCAAATGCATTGAAATCGCCGTAGGGAATTTCACCGACTTTGCGGCTCTATATCTCGCGAGCCTTTCGGGCTAGAGACTCGGTTCTGGTGTTGATGCAGAGCCCAAGTCCTCCCCTACGAGCTCACCAAAGGGCGTGTGGCTCACACTTATGGCCGGGTCACAGTACCGGGAGAAGTGGACCTCGTCCCGGTGACCATTTAACATTGGAATCTCCATAGGGAAACTTTAACATGGGAAACGCCTTAGGGAATGTGGACCGACTTTGCGGCCCTATATCTCCCGAACCCTTGGGGCTAGAGACTAGCTTTCACGACCCTTGTGGAGCCCCAAGTCTACATGTGGACCGACTTTGCGGCCCTATATCTCCCGAACCCTTGGGGCTAGAGACTAGCTTTCACCACCCTCGTGGAGCCCCAAGTCTCCTCTACAAAGTGAGTGGCTTTAATTTTGTACGCCACGAAAGGCGGCTGCTCGGTACCGGGCCAAAGTGGACCTTCGCGGCCAAATCTTGACCTACTTTGGCCCCGCGTATCTCCGGTTCTCTTGGGGCCACACTAATGGGACTACCATCGTTCGAAAGGGCACGTCTAGGGCTATCTACCCAGGGAGTTTGGGGCAAATCGGTCACCACGACCCGGTCCAAATCCGCCGGACCGCACTTTGGAACGGTGCCGCTCCGCGGCCAAGGCACCTAGGGATCCGCGGATAGGCTCGCGGAGCTCCCAGGACACTTGGCTCCTGCCACTAGGAAGGGCAGGCTCCGCACTTGCACGGCCGAGGAGCGGCAAAACCAAAACCGACATGCCCCCACCCGATGCACCTTCCCGGGGTGACAAAAATTCGAGCCCGGGCTCATTCGAAAGCCAAGTATCTCTAGTTTATGTGTGCCAAAATGTGTCAGGATTGGAGCTACGGCGGGCCCTGTGGCCGCGGAACAAAATGCGCGGAACCGCATGAAAAATCGTCTAAGTGTCAAATGCATTGAAATCGCCATAGGGAATTTCACCGACTTTGCGGCTCTATATCTCGCGTGCCTTTCGGGCTAGAGACTCGGTTCTGGTGTTGGTGCAGAGCCCAAGTCCTCCCCTACGAGCTCACCAAAGGGCGTGTGTCTCACACTTATGGACGGGTCACAGTACCGGGAGAAGTGGACCTCGTCCCGGTGACCATTTAACATTGGAATCTCCATAGGGAAACTTTAACATGGGAAACGCCTTAGGGAATGTGGACCGACTTTGCGGCCCTATATCTCCCGAACCCTTGGGGCTAGAGACTAGCTTTCACGACCCTTGTGGAGCCCCAAGTCTACATGTGTACCGACTTTGCGGCCCTATATCTCCCGAACCCTTGGGGCTAGAGACTAGCTTTCACCACCCTCGTGGAGCCCCAAGTCTCCTCTACAAAGTGAGTAGCTTTAATTTTGTACGCCACGAAAGGCGGCTGCTCGGTATCGGGCCAAAGTGGACCTTCGCGGCCAAATCTTGACCTACTTTGGCCCCGCGTATCTCCGGTTCTCTTGGGGACACACTAATGGGACTACCATCGTTCGAAAGGGCACGTCTAGGGCTATCTACCCAGGGAGTTTGGGGCAAATCGGTCACCACGACCCGGTCCAAATCCGCCGGACCGCACTTTGGAACGGTGCCGCTCCGCGGCCAAGGCACCTAGGGATCCGCGGATAGGCTCGCGGAGCTCCCAGGACACTTGGCTCCTGCCACTAGGAAGGGCAGGCTCTGCACTTGCACGGCCGAGGAGCGGCAAAACCAAAACAGACATGCCCCCACCCGATGCACCTTCCCGGGGTGACAAAAATTCGAGCCCGGGCTCATTCGAAAGCCAAGTATCTCTAGTTTATGTGTGCCAAAATGTGTCAGGATTGGAGCTACCGGCGGCCCGTGGCCGCGGAACAAAATGCGCGGAACCGCATGAAAAATCGTCTAAGTGTCAAATGCATTGAAATCGCCGTAGGGGAATTTCACCGACTTTGCGGCTCTATATCTCGCGTGCCTTTCGGGCTAGAGACTCGGTTCTGGTGTTGATGCAGAGCCCAAGTCCTCCCCTACGAGCTCACCAAAGGGCGTGTGGCTCACACTTATGGCCGGGTCACAGTACCGGGAGAAGTGGACCTCGTCCCGGTGACCATTTAACATTGGAATCTCCATAGGGAAACTTTAACATGGGAAACGCCTTAGGGAATGTGGACCGACTTTGCGGCCCTATATCTCCCGAACCCTTGGGGCTAGAGACTAGCTTTCACGACCCTTGTGGAGCCCCAAGTCTACATGTGGACCGACTTTGCGGCCCTATATCTCCCGAACCCTTGGGGCTAGAGACTAGCTTTCACCACCCTCGTGGAGCCCCAAGTCTCCTCTACAAAGTGAGTTGCTTTAATTTTGTACGCCACGAAAGGCGGCTGCTCGGTACCGGGCCAAAGTGGACCTTCGCGGCCAAATCTTGACCTACTTTGGCCCCGCGTATCTCCGGTTCTCTTGGGGCCACACTAATGGGACTACCATCGTTCGAAAGGGCACGTCTAGGGCTATCTACCCAGGGAGTTTGGGGCAAATCGGTCACCACGACCCGGTCCAAATCCGCCGGACCGCACTTTGGAACGGTGCCGCTCCGCGGCCAAGGCACCTAGGGATCCGCGGATAGGCTCGCGGAGCTCCCAGGACACTTGGCTCCTGCCACTAGGAAGGGCAGGCTCCGCACTTGCACGGCCGAGGAGCGGCAAAACCAAAACCGACATGCCCCCACCCGATGCACCTTCCCGGGGTGACAAAAATTCGAGCCCGGGCTCATTCGAAAGCCAAGTATCTCTAGTTTATGTGTGCCAAAATGTGTCAGGATTGAGCTACGGCGGGCCCACGTGCCGCGGAACAAAATGCGCGGAACCGCATGAAAAATCGTCTAAGTGTCAAATGCATTGAAATCGCCAGTAGGGAATTTCACCGACTTTGCGGCTCTATATCTCGCGTGCCTTTCGGGCTAGAGACTCGGTTCTGGTGTTGATGCAGAGCCCAAGTCCTCCCCTACGAGCTCACCAAAGGGCGTGTGGCTCACACTTATGGCCGGGTCACAGTACCGGGAGAAGTGGACCTCGTCCCGGTGACCATTTAACATTGGAATCTCCATAGGGAAACTTTAACATGGGAAACGCCTTAGGGAATGTGGACCGACTTTGCGGCCCTATATCTCCCGAACCCTTGGGGCTAGAGACTAGCTTTTACGACCTTTGTGGAGCCCCAAGTCTACATGTGGACCGACTTTGCGGCCCTATATCTCCCGAACCCTTGGGGCTAGAGACTAGCTTTCACCACCCTCGTGGAGCCCCAAGTCTCCTCTACAAAGTGAGTGGCTTTAATTTTGTACGCCACGAAAGGCGGCTGCTCGGTACCGGGCCAAAGTGGACCTTCGCGGCCAAATCTTGACCTACTTTGGCCCCGCGTATCTCCGGTTCTCTTGGGGACACACTAATGGGACTACCATCGTTCGAAAGGGCACATCTAGGGCTATCTACCCAGGGAGTTTGGGGCAAATCGGTCACCACGACCCGTTCCAAATCCGCCGGACCGCACTTTGGAACGGTGCCGCTCCGCGGCCAAGGCACCTAGGGATCCGCGGATAGGCTCGCGGAGCTCCCAGGACACTTGGCTCCTGCCACTAGGAAGGGCAGGCTCCGCACTTGCACGGCCTAGGAGCGGCAAAACCAAAACCGACATGCCCCCACCCGATGCACCTTCCCGGGGTGACAAAAATTCGAGCCCGGGCTCATTCGAAAGCCAAGTATCTCTAGTTTATGTGTGCCAAAATGTGTCAGGATTGGAAGCTACCGGCGGGCCCGTGGCCGCGGAACAAAAGTGCGCGGAACCGCATGAAAAATCGTCTAAGTGTCAAATGCATTGAAATCGCCGTAGGGAATTTCACCGACTTTGCGGCTCTATATCTCGCGTGCCTTTCGGGCTAGAGACTCGGTTCTGGTGTTGGATGCAGAGCCCAAGTCCTCCCCTACGAGCTCACCAAAGGGCGTGTGGCTCACACTTATGGCCGGGTCACAGTACCGGGAGAAGTGGACCTCGTCCCGGTGACCATTTAACATTGGAATCTCCATAGGGAAACTTTAACATGGGAAACGCCTTAGGGAATGTGGACCGACTTTGCGGCCCTATATCTCCCGAACCCTTGGGGCTAGAGACTAGCTTTCACGACCCTTGTGGAGCCCCAAGTCTACATGTGGACCGACTTTGCGGCCCTATATCTCCCGAACCCTTGGGGCTAGAGACTAGCTTTCACCACCCTCGTGGAGCCCCAAGTCTCCTCTACAAAGTGAGTTGCTTTAATTTTGTACGCCACGAAAGGCGGCTGCTCGGTACCGGGCCAAAGTGGACCTTCGCGGCCAAATCTTGACCTACTTTGGCCCCGCGTATCTCCGGTTCTCTTGGGGCCACACTAATGGGACTACCATCGTTCGAAAGGGCACATCTAGGGCTATCTACCCAGGGAGTTTGGGGCAAATCGGTCACCACGACCCGGTCCAAATCCGCCGGACCGCACTTTGGAACGGTGCCGCTCCGCGGCCAAGGCACCTAGGGATCCGCGGATAGGCTCGCGGAGCTCCCAGGACACTGGGCTCCTGCCAATAGGAAGGGCAGGCTCCGCACTTGCACGGCCGAGGAGCGGCAAAACCAAAACCGACATGCCCCCACCCGATGCACCTTCCCGGGGTGACAAAAATTCGAGCCCGGGCTCATTCGAAAGCCAAGTATCTCTAGTTTATGTGTGCCAAAATGTGTCAGGATTGGAGCTACGGCGGGCCCACGGCCGCGGAACAAAATGCGCGGAACCGCATGAAAAATCGTGTAAGTGTCAAATGCATTGAAATCGCCGTGGGGAATTTCACCGACTTTGCGGCTCTATATCTCGCGTGCCTTTCGGGCTAGAGACTCGGTTCTGGTGTTGGTGCAGAGCCCAAGTCCTCCCCTACGAACTCACCAAAGGGCGTGTGGCTCACACTTATGGCCGGGTCACAGTACCGGGAGAAGCGGACCTCGTCCCGGTGACCATTTAACATTGGAATCTCCATAGGGAAACTTTAACATGGGAAACGCCTTAGGGAATGTGGACCGACTTTGCGGCCCTATATCTCCCGAACCCTTGGGGTTATAGACTAGCTTTTACGACCGTTGTGGAGCCCCAAGTCTACATGTGGACCGACTTTGCGGCCCTATATCTCCCGAACCCTTGGGGCTAGAGAATAGCTTTCACCACCCTCGTGGAGCCCCAAGTCTCCTCTACAAAGTGAGTTGCTTTAATTTTGTACGCCACGAAAGGCGGCTGCTCGGTACCGGGCCAAAGTGGACCTTCGCGGCCAAATCTTGACCTACTTTGGCCCCGCGTATCTCCGGTTCTCTTGGGGACACACTAATGGGACTACCATCGTTCGAAAGGGCACATCTAGGGCTATCTACCCAGGGAGTTTGATGCAAATCGGTCACCACGACCCTTTCCAAATCCGCCGGACCGCACTTTGGAACGGTGCCGCTCCGCGGCCAAGGCACCTAGGGATCCGCGGATAGGCTCGCGGAGCTCCCAGGACACTTGGCTCCTGCCACTAGGAAGGGCAGGCTCTGGACTTGCACGGCCGAGGAGCGGCAAAACCAAAACAGACATGCCCCCACCCGATGCACCTTCCCGGGGTGACAAAAATTCGAGCCCGGGCTCATTCGAAAGCCAAGTATCTCTAGTTTATGTGTGCCAAAATGTGTCAGGATTGAAGCTACCGCGCGCCCGTGGCCGCGGAACAAAGGGCATGAAAAATCGTCTAAGTGTCAAATGCATTGAAATCGCCATAGGGAATTTCACCGACTTTGCGGCTCTATATCTCGCGTGCCTTTCGGGCTAGAGACTCGGTTCTGGTGTTGATGCAGAGCCCAATTCCTCCCCTACGAGCTCACTAAAGGGCGTGTGGCTCACACTTATGGCCGGGTCACAGTACCGGGAGAAGTGGACCTCGTCCCGGTGACCATTTAACATTGGAATCTCCATAGGGAAACTTTAACATGGGAAACGCCTTATGGAATGTGGACCGACTTTGTGGCCCTATATCTCCCGAACCCTTGGGGCTAGAGACTAGCTTTCACGACCCTTGTGGAGCCCCAAGTCTACATGTGGACCGACTTTGCGGCCCTATATCTCCCGAACCCTTGGGGCTAGAGACTAGCTTTCACCACCCTCGTGGAGCCCCAAGTCTCCTCTACAAAGTGAGTGGCTTTAATTTTGTACGCCACGAAAGGCGGCTGCTCGGTACCGGGCCAAAGTGGACCTTCGCGGCCAAATCTTGACCTACTTTGGCCCCGCGTATCTCCGGTTCTCTTGGGGCCACACTAATGGGACTACCATCGTTCGAAAGGGCACATCTAGGGCTATCTACCCAGGGAGTTTGGGGCAAATCGGTCACCACGACCCGGTCCAAATCCGCCGGACCGCACTTTGGAACGGTGCCGCTCCGCGGCCAAGGCTCCTAGGGATCCGCGGATAGGCTCGAGGAGCTCCCAGGACACTTGGCTTCTGCCACTAGGAAGGGCAGGCTCCGCACTTGCACGGCCGAGGAGCGGCAAAACCAAAACCGACATGCCCCCACCCGATGCACCTTTCCGGGGTGACAAAAATTCGAGCCCGGGCTCATTCGAAAGCCAAGTATCTCTAGTTTATGTGTGCCAAAATGTGTCAGGATTGGAGCTACGGCGGGCCCATGGCCGCGGAACAAAATGCGCGGAACCGCATGAAAAATCGTCTAAGTGTCAAATGCATTGAAATCGCCATAGGGAATTTCACCGACTTTGCGGCTCCATATCTCGCGTGCCTTTCGGGCTAGAGACTCGGTTCTGGTGTTGGTGCAGAGCCCAAGTCCTCCCCTACGAGCTCACCAAAGGGAGTGTGGCTCACACTTATGGCCGGGTCACAGTACCGGGAGAAGTGGACCTCGTCCCGGTGACCATTTAACATTGGAATCTCCATAGGGAAACTTTAACATGGGAAACGCCTTAGGGAATGTGGACCGACTTTGCGGCCCTATATCTCCCGAACCCTTGGGGTTATAGACTAGCTTTTACGACCTTTGTGGAGCCCCAAGTCTACATGTGGACCGACTTTGCGGCCCTATATCTCCCGAACCCTTGGGGCTAGAGAATAGCTTTCACCACCCTCGTGGAGCCCCAAGTCTCCTCTACAAAGTGAGTTGCTTTAATTTTGTACGCCACGAAAGGCGGCTGCTCGGTACCGGGCCAAAGTGGACCTTCGCGGCCAAATCTTGACCTACTTTGGCCCCGCGTATCTCCGGTTCTCTTGGGGACACACTAATGGGACTACCATCGTTCGAAAGGGCACAGTCTAGGGCTATCTACCCAGGGAGTTTGGGGCAAATCGGTCACCACGACCCGTTCCAAATCCGCCGGACCGCACTTTGGAACGGTGCCGCTCCGCGGCCAAGGCACCTAGGGATCCGCGGATAGGCTCGCGGAGCTCCCAGGACACTTGGCTCCTGCCACTAGGAAGGGCAGGCTCCGCACTTGCACGGCCGAGGAGCGGCAAAACCAAAACAGACATGCCCCCACCCGATGCACCTTCCCGGGGTGACAAAAATTCGAGCCCGGGCTCATTCGAAAGCCAAGTATCTCTAGTTTATGTGTGCCAAAATGTGTCAGGATTGGAAGCTACCGGCGGCCCGTGGCCGCGGAACAAAATGCGCGGAACCGCATGAAAAATCGTCTAAGTGTCAAATGCATTGAAATCGCCATAGGGAATTTCACCGACTTTGCGGCTCTATATCTCGCGTGCCTTTCGGGCTAGAGACTCGGTTCTGGTGTTGATGCAGAGCCCAAGTACTCCCCTACGAGCTCACCAAAGGGCGTGTGGCTCACACTTATGGCCGGGTCACAGTACCGGGAGAAGTGGACCTCGTCCCGGTGACCATTTAACATTGGAATCTCCATAGGGAAACTTTAACATGGGAAACGCCTTATGGAATGTGGACCGACTTTGCGGCCCTATATCTCCCGAACCCTTGGGGCTAGAGACTAGCTTTCACGACCCTTGTGGAGCCCCAAGTCTACATGTGGACCGACTTTGCGGCCCTATATCTCCCGAACCCTTGGGGCTAGAGACTAGCTTTCACCACCCTCGTGGAGCCCCAAGTCTCCTCTACAAAGTGAGTGGCTTTAATTTTGTACGCCACGAAAGGCGGCTGCTCGGTACCGGGCCAAAGTGGACCTTCGCGGCCAAATCTTGACCTACTTTGGCCCCGCGTATCTCCGGTTCTCTTGGGGACACACTAATGGGACTACCATCGTTCGAAAGGGCACATCTAGGGCTATCTACCCAGGGAGTTTGGGGCAAATCGGTCACCACGACCCGGTCCAAATCCGCCGGACCGCACTTTGGAACGGTGCCGCTCCGCGGCCAAGGCACCTAGGGATCCGCGGATAGGCTCGAGGAGGTCCCAGGACACTTGGCTCCTGCCACTAGGAAGGGCAGGCTCCGCACTTGCACGGCCGAGGAGCGGCAAAACCAAAACCGACATGCCCCCACCCGATGCACCTTCCCGGGGTGACAAAAATTCGAACCCGGGCTCATTCGAAAGCCAAGTATCTCTAGTTTATGTGTGCCAAAATGTGTCAGGATTGGAGCTACGGCGGCCCAGTGGCCGCGGAACAAAATGCGCGGAACCGCATGAAAAATCGTCTAAGTGTCAAATGCATTGAAATCGCCATAGGGAATTTCACCGACTTTGCGGCTCTATATCTCGCGTGCCTTTCGGGCTAGAGACTCGGTTCTGGTGTTGGTGCAGAGCCCAAGTCCTCCCCTACGAGCTCACCAAAGGGAGTGTGGCTCACACTTATGGCCGGGTCACAGTACCGGGAGAAGTGGACCTCGTCCCGGTGACCATTTAACATTGGAATCTCCATAGGGAAACTTTAACATGGGAAACGCCTTAGGGAATGTGGACCGACTTTGCGGCCCTATATCTCCCGAACCCTTGGGGCTAGAGACTAGCTTTCACGACCCTTGTGGAGCCCCAAGTCTACATGTGTACCGACTTTGCGGCCCTATATCTCCCGAACCCTTGGGGCTAGAGACTAGCTTTCACCACCCTCGTGGAGCCCCAAGTCTCCTCTACAAAGTGAGTGGCTTTAATTTTGTACGCCACGAAAGGCGGCTGCTCGGTACCGGGCCAAAGTGGACCTTCGCGGCCAAATCTTGACCTACTTTGGCCCAGCGTATCTCCGGTTCTCTTGGGGCCACACTAATGGGACTACCATCGTTCGAAAGGGCACATCTAGGGCTATCTACCCAGGGAGTTTGGGGCAAATCGGTCACCACGACCCGGTCCAAATCCGCCGGACCGCACTTTGGAACGGTGCCGCTCCGCGGCCAAGGCACCTAGGGATCCGCGGATAGGCTCGCGGAGCTCCCAGGACACTTGGCTCCTGCCACTAGGAAGGGCAGGCTCCGCACTTGCACGGCCGAGGAGCGGCAAAACCAAAACCGACATGCCCCCACCCGATGCACCTTCCCGGGGTGACAAAAATTCGAGCCCGGGCTCATTCGAAAGCCAAGTATCTCTAGTTTATGTGTGCCAAAATGTGTCAGGATTGAAGCTACGGCGAGCCCGTGGCCGCGGAACAAAATGCGCGGAACCGCATGAAAAATCGTCTAAGTGTCAAATGCATTGAAATCGCCGTAGGGAATTTCACCGACTTTGCAGCTCTATATCTCGCGTGCCTTTCGGGCTATAGACTCGGTTCTGGTGTTGGTGCAGAGCCCAAGTCCTCCCCTACGAGCTCACCAAAGGGCGTGTGGCTCACACTTATGGCCGGGTCACAGTACCGGGAGAAGTGGACCTCGTCCCGGTGACCATTTAACATTGGAATCTCCATAGGGAAACTTTAACATGGGAAACGCCTTAGGGAATGTGGACCGACTTTGCGGCCCTATATCTCCCGAACCCTTGGGGTTAGAGACTAGCTTTTACGACCTTGTGGAGCCCCAAGTCTACATGTGGACCGACTTTGCGGCCCTATATCTCCCGAACCCTTGGGGCTAGAGACTAGCTTTCACCACCCTCGTGGAGCCCCAAGTCTCCTCTACAAAGTGAGTTGCTTTAATTTTGTACGCCACGAAAGGCGGCTGCTCGGTACCGGGCCAAAGTGGACCTTCGCGGCCAAATCTTGACCTACTTTGGCCCCGCGTATCTCCGGTTCTCTTGGGGACACACTAATGGGACTACCATCGTTCGAAAGGGCACAGTCTAGGGCTATCTACCCAGGGAGTTTGGGGCAAATCGGTCACCACGACCCTTTCCAAATCCGCCGGACCGCACTTTGGAACGGTGCCGCTCCGCGGCCAAGGCACCTAGGGATCCGCGGATAGGCTCGCGGAGCTCCCAGGACACTTGGCTCCTGCCACTAGGAAGGGCAGGCTCCGCACTTGCACGGCCGAGGAGCGGCAAAACCAAAACAGACATGCCCCCACCCGATGCACCTTCCCGGGGTGACAAAAATTCGAGCCCGGGCTCATTCGAAAGCCAAGTATCTCTAGTTTATGTGTGCCAAAATGTGTCAGGATTGGAAGCTACGGCGGGCCCACGGCCGCGGAACAAAATGCGCGGAACCGCATGAAAAATCGTCTAAGTGTCAAATGCATTGAAATCGCCAGTAGGGAATTTCACCGACTTTGCGGCTCTATATCTCGCGTGCCTTTCGGGCTAGAGACTCGGTTCTGGTGTTGGTGCAGAGCCCAAGTCCTCCCCTACGAGCTCACCAAAGGGCGTGTGGCTCACACTTATGGCCGGGTCACAGTACCGGGAGAAGTGGACCTCGTCCCGGTGACCATTTAACATTGGAATCTCCATAGGGAAACTTTAACATAGGAAACGCCTTAGGGAATGTGGACCGACTTTGCGGCCCTATATCTCCCGAACCCTTGGGGCTAGAGACTAGCTTTCACGACCCTTGTGGAGCCCCAAGTCTACATGTGGACCGACTTTGCGGCCCTATATCTCCCGAACCCTTGGGGCTAGAGACTAGCGTTCACCACCCTCGTGGAGCCCCAAGTCTCCTCTACAAAGTGAGTAGCTTTAATTTTGTACACCACGAAAGGCGGCTGCTCGGTACCGGGCCAAAGTGGACCTTCGCGGCCAAATCTTGACCTACTTTGGCCCCGCGTATCTCCGGTTCTCTTGGGGACACACTAATGGGACTACCATCGTTCGAAAGGGCACATCTAGGGCTATCTACCCAGGGAGTTTGGGGCAAATCGGTCACCACGACCCTTTCAAAATCCGCCGGACCGCACTTTGGAACGGTGCCGCTCCGCGGCCAAGGCACCTAGGGATCCGCGGATAGGCTCGCGGAGCTCCCAGGACACTTGGCTCCTGCCACTAGGAAGGGCAGGCTCTGCACTTGCACGGCCGAGGAGCGGCAAAACCAAAACAGACATGCCCCCACCCGATGCACCTTCCCGGGGTGACAAAAATTCGAGCCCGGGCTCATTCGAAAGCCAAGTATCTCTAGTTTATGTGTGCCAAAATGTGTCAGGATTGGATGCTACGGCGGGCCCAGTGGCCGCGGAACAAAAGTGCGCGGAACCGCATGAAAAATCGTCTAAGTGTCAAATGCATTGAAATCGCCATAGGGAATTTCACCGACTTTGCGGCTCTATATCTCGCGTGCCTTTCGGGCTAGAGACTCGGTTCTGGTGTTGGATGCAGAGCCCAAGTCCTCCCCTACGAGCTCACCAAAGGGCGTGTGGCTCACACTTATGGCCGGGTCACAGTACCGGGAGAAGTGGACCTCGTCCCGGTGACCATTTAACATTGGAATCTCCATAGGGAAACTTTAACATGGGAAACGCCTTAGGGAATGTGGACCGACTTTGCGGCCCTATATCTCCCGAACCCTTGGGGCTAGAGACTAGCTTTCACGACCCTTGTGGAGCCCCAAGTCTACATGTGGACCGACTTTGCGGCCCTATATCTCCCGAACCCTTGGGGCTAGAGACTAGCTTTCACCACCCTCGTGGAGCCCCAAGTCTCCTCTACAAAGTGAGTGGCTTTAATTTTGTACGCCACGAAAGGCGGCTGCTCGGTACCGGGCCAAAGTGGACCTTCGCGGCCAAATCTTGACCTACTTTGGCCCCGCGTATCTCCGGTTCTCTTGGGGCCACACTAATGGGACTACCATCGTTCGAAAGGGCACGTCTAGGGCTATCTACCCAGGGAGTTTGGGGCAAATCGGTCACCACGACCCGTTCCAAATCCGCCGGACCGCACTTTGGAACGGTGCCGCTCCGCGGCCAAGGCACCTAGGGATCCGCGGATAGGCTCGCGGAGCTCCCAGGACACTGGGCTCCTGCCAATAGGAAGGGCAGGCTCCGCACTTGCACGGCCGAGGAGCGGCAAAACCAAAACCGACATGCCCCCACCCGATGCACCTTCCCGGGGTGACAAAAATTCGAGCCCGGGCTCATTCGAAAGCCAAGTATCTCTAGTTTATGTGTGCCAAAATGTGTCAGGATTGGAGCTACGGCGGGCCCACGGCCGCGGAACAAAATGCGCGGAACCGCATGAAAAATCGTGTAAGTGTCAAATGCATTGAAATCGCCGTGGGGAATTTCACCGACTTTGCGGCTCTATATCTCGCGTGCCTTTCGGGCTAGAGACTCGGTTCTGGTGTTGGTGCAGAGCCCAAGTCCTCCCCTACGAGCTCACCAAAGGGAGTGTGGCTCACACTTATGGCCGGGTCACAGTACCGGGAGAAGTGGACCTCGTCCCGGTGACCATTTAACATTGGAATCTCCATAGGGAAACTTTAACATGGGAAACGCCTTAGGGAATGTGGACCGACTTTGCGGCCCTATATCTCCCGAACCCTTGGGGTTATAGACTAGCTTTTACGACCTTTGTGGAGCCCCAAGTCTACATGTGGACCGACTTTGCGGCCCTATATCTCCCGAACCCTTGGGGCTAGAGACTAGCTTTCACCACCCTCGTGGAGCCCCAAGTCTCCTCTACAAAGTGAGTTGCTTTAATTTTGTACGCCACGAAAGGCGGCTGCTCGGTACCGGGCCAAAGTGGACCTTCGCGGCCAAATCTTGACCTACTTTGGCCCCGCGTATCTCCGGTTCTCTTGGGGACACACTAATGGGACTACCATCGTTCGAAAGGGCACGTCTAGGGCTATCTACCCAGGGAGTTTGGGGCAAATCGGTCACCACGACCCTTTCAAAATCCGCCGGACCGCACTTTGGAACGGTGCCGCTACGCGGCCAAGGCACCTAGGGATCCGCGGATAGGCTCGCGGAGCTCCCAGGACACTTGGCTCCTGCCACTAGGAAGGGCAGGCTCCGCACTTGCACGGCCGAGGAGCGGCAAAACCAAAACAGACATGCCCCCACCCGATGCACCTTCCCGGGGTGACAAAAATTCGAGCCCGGGCTCATTCGAAAGCCAAGTATCTCTAGTTTATGTGTGCCAAAATGTGTCAGGATTGAAGCTACCGCGCGCCCGTGGCCGCGGAACAAAGTGCGCGGAACCGCATGAAAAATCGTCTAAGTGTCAAATGCATTGAAATTGCCGTAGGGAATTTCACCGACTTTGCGGCTCTATATCTCGCGAGCCTTTCGGGCTAGAGACTCGGTTCTGGTGTTGGTGCAGAGCCCAAGTCCTCCCCTACGAGCTCACCAAAGGGCGTGTGTCTCACACTTATGGACGGGTCACAGTACCGGGAGAAGTGGACCTCGTCCCGGTGACCATTTAACATTGGAATCTCCATAGGGAAACTTTAACATGGGAAACGCCTTAGGGAATGTGGACCGACTTTGTGGCCCTATATCTCCCGAACCCTTGGGGCTAGAGACTAGCTTTCACGACCCTTGTGGAGCCCCAAGTCTACATGTGGACCGACTTTGCGGCCCTATATCTCCCGAACCCTTGGGGCTAGAGACTAGCTTTCACCACCCTCATGGAGCCCCAAGTCTCCTCTACAAAGTGAGTTGCTTTAATTTTGTACGCCACGAAAGGCGGCTGCTCGGTACCGGGCCAAAGTGGACCTTCACGGCCAAATCTTGACCTACTTTGGCCCCGCGTATCTCCGGTTCTCTTGGGGCCACACTAATGGGACTACCATCGTTCGAAAGGGCACAGTCTAGGGCTATCTACCCAGGGAGTTTGGGGCAAATCGGTCACCACGACCCGGTCCAAATCCGCCGGACCGCACTTTGGAACGGTGCCGCTCCGCGGCCAAGGCACCTAGGGATCCGCGGATAGGCTCGCGGAGCTCCCAGGACACTTGGCTCCTGCCAATAGGAAGGGCAGGCTCCGCACTTGCACGGCCGAGGAGCGGCAAAACCAAAACCGACATGCCCCCACCCGATGCACCTTTCCGGGGTGACAAAAATTCGAACCCGGGCTCATTCGAAAGCCAAGTATCTCTAGTTTATGTGTGCCAAAATGTGTCAGGATTGGAGCTACGGCGGGCCCATGGCCGCGGAACAAAATGCGCGGAACCGCATGAAAAATCGTCTAAGTGTCAAATGCATTGAAATCGCCGTAGGGAATTTCACCGACTTTGCGGCTCTATATCTCGCGAGCCTTTCGGGCTAGAGACTCGGTTCTGGTGTTGATGCTGAGCCCAAGTCCTCCCCTACGAGCTCACCAAAGGGCGTGTGGCTCACACTTATGGCCGGGTCACAGTACCGGGAGAAGTGGACCTCGTCCCGGTGACCATTTAACATTGGAATCTCCATAGGGAAACTTTAACATGGGAAACGCCTTAGGGAATGTGGACCGACTTTGCGGCCCTATATCTCCCGAACCCTTGGGGTTATAGACTAGCTTTTACGACCTTTGTGAAGCCCCAAGTCTACATGTGGACCGACTTTGCGGCCCTATATCTCCCGAACCCTTGGGGCTAGAGACTAGCTTTCACCACCCTCGTGGAGCCCCAAGTCTCCTCTACAAAGTGAGTTGCTTTAATTTTGTACGCCACGAAAGGCGGCTGCTCGGTACCGGGCCAAAGTGGACCTTCGCGGCCAAATCTTGACCTACTTTGGCCCCGCGTATCTCCGGTTCTCTTGGGGACACACTAATGGGACTACCATCGTTCGAAAGGGCACGTCTAGGGCTATCTACCCAGGGAGTTTGAGGCAAATCGGTCACCACGACTCTTTCCAAATCCGCCGGACCGCACTTTGGAACGGTGCCGCTCCGCGGCCAAGGCACCTAGGGATCCGCGGATAGGCTCGCGGAGCTCCCAGGACACTTGGCTCCTGCCACTAGGAAGGGCAGGCTCCTGCACTTGCACGGCCGAGGAGCGGCAAAACCAAAACAGACATGCCCCCACCCGATGCACCTTCCCGGGGTGACAAAAATTCGAGCCCGGGCTCATTCGAAAGCCAAGTATCTCTAGTTTATGTGTGCCAAAATGTGTCAGGATTGAAGCTACCGCGCGCCCGTGGCCGCGGAACAAAGTGCGCGGAACCACATGAAAAATCGTCTAAGTGTCAAATGCATTGAAATCGCCATAGGGAATTTCACCGACTTTGCGGCTCTATATCTCGCGTGCCTTTTGGGCTAGAGACTCGGTTCTGGTGTTGATGCAGAGCCCAAGTCCTCCCCTACGAGCTCACCAAAGGGAGTGTGGCTCACACTTATGGCCGGGTCACAGTACCGGGAGAAGTGGACCTCGTCCCGGTGACCATTTAACATTGGAATCTCTATAGGGAAACTTTAACATGGGAAACGCCTTAGGGAATGTGGACCGACTTTGCGGCCCTATATCTCCCGAACCCTTGGGGCTAGAGACTAGCTTTCACGACCCTTGTGGAGCCCCAAGTCTACATGTGGACCGACTTTGCGGCCCTATATCTCCCGAACCCTTGGGGCTAGAGACTAGCTTTCACCAGCCTCGTTGAGCCCCAAGTCTCCTCTACAAAGTGAGTTGCTTTAATTTTGTACGCCATGAAAGGCGGCTGCTCGGTTCCGGGCCAAAGTGGACCTTCGCGGCCAAATCTTGACCTACTTTGGCCCAGCGTATCTCCGGTTCTCTTGGGGCCACACAAATGGGACTACCATAGTTCGAAAGGGCACATCTAGGGCTATCTACCCAGGGAGTTTGGGGCAAATCGGTCACCACGACCTGGTCCAAATCCGCCGGACCGCACTTTGGAACGGTGCCGCTCCCCGGCCAAGGCACCTAGGGATCCGCGGATAGGCTCGAGGAGCTCCCAGGACACTTGGCTCCTGCCACTAGGAAGGGCAGGCTCCGCACTTGCACGGCCGAGGAGCGGCAAAACCAAAACCGACATGCCCCCACCCGATGCACCTTCCCGGGGTGACAAAAATTCGAACCCGGGCTCATTCGAAAGCCAAGTATCTCTAGTTTATGTGTGCCAAAATGTGTCAGGAATGGAGCTACTGCGGGCCCATGGCCGCGGAACAAAATGCGCGGAACCGCATGAAAAATCGTCTAAGTGTCAAATGCATTGAAATCGCCATAGGGAATTTCACCGACTTTGCGGCTCTATATCTCGCGTGCCTTTCGGGCTATAGACTCGTTTCTGGTGTTGGTGCAGAGCCCAAGTCCTCCCCTACGAGCTCACCAAAGGGCGTGTGGCTCACACTTATGGCCGGGTCACAGTACCGGGAGAAGTGGACCTCGTCCCGGTGACCATTTAACATTGGAATCTCTATAGGGAAACTTTAACATGGGAAACGCCTTAGGGAATGTGGACCGACTTTGCGGCCCTATATCTCCCGAACCCTTGGGGTTATAGACTAGCTTTTACGACCTTTGTGGAGCCCCAAGTCTACATGTGGACCGACTTTGCGGCCCTATATCTCCCGAACCCTTGGGGCTAGAGACTAGCTTTCACCACCCTCGTGGAGCCCCAAGTCTCCTCTACAAAGTGAGTGGCTTTAATTTTGTACGCCACGAAAGGCGGCTGCTCGGTACCCGGGCCAAAGTGGACCTTCGCGGCCAAATCTTGACCTACTTTGGCCCCGCGTATCTCCGGTTCTCTTGGGGCCACACTAATGGGACTACCATCGTTCGAAAGGGCACAGTCTAGGGCTATCTACCCAGGGAGTTTGGGGCAAATCGGTCACCACGACCCGTTCCAAATCCGCCGGACCGCACTTTGGAACGGTGCCGCTCCGCGGCCAAGGCACCTAGGGATCCGCGGATAGGCTCGCGGAGCTCCCAGGACACTTGGCTCCTGCCACTAGGAAGGGCAGGCTCCGCACTTGCACGGCCGAGGAGCGGCAAAACCAAAACCGACATGCCCCCACCCGATGCACCTTCCCGGGGTGACAAAAATTCGAAGCCCGGGCTCATTCGAAAGCCAAGTATCTCTAGTTTATGTGTGCCAAAATGTGTCAGGATTGGAGCTACGGCGGGCCCAGTGGCCGCGGAACAAAGTGCGCGGAACCGCATGAAAAATCGTCTAAGTGTCAAATGCATTGAAATCGCCGTAGGGAATTTCACCGACTTTGCGGCTCTATATCTCGCGAGCCTTTCGGGCTAGATACTCGGTTCTGGTGTTGGAAGCAGAGCCCAAGTCCTCCCCTACGAGCTCACCAAAGGGCGTGTGGCTCACACTTATGGCCGGGTCACAGTACCGGGAGAAGTGGACCTCGTCCCGGTGACCATTTAACATTGGAATCTCCATAGGGAAACTTTAACATGGGAAACGCCTTAGGGAATGTGGACCGACTTTGCGGCCCTATATCTCCCGAACCCTTGGGGTTATAGACTAGCTTTTACGACCTTTGTGGAGCCCCAAGTCTACATGTGGACCGACTTTGCGGCCCTATATCTCCCGAACCCTTGGGGCTAGAGACTAGCTTTCACCACCCTCGTGGAGCCCCAAGTCTCCTCTACAAAGTGAGTTGCTTTAATTTTGTACGCCACGAAAGGCGGCTGCTCGGTACCGGGCCAAAGTGGACCTTCGCGGCCAAATCTTGACCTACTTTGGCCCCGCGTATCTCCGGTTCTCTTGGGGACACACTAATGGGACTACCATCGTTCGAAAGGGCACGTCTAGGGCTATCTACCCAGGGAGTTTGGGGCAAATCGGTCACCACGACCCTTTCAAAATCCGCCGGACCGCACTTTGGAACGGTGCCGCTACGCGGCCAAGGCACCTAGGGATCCGCGGATAGGCTCGCGGAGCTCCCAGGACACTTGGCTCCTGCCACTAGGAAGGGCAGGCTCCGCACTTGCACGGCCGAGGAGCAGCAAAACCAAAACAGACATGCCCCCACCCGATGCACCTTCCCGGGGTGACAAAAATTCGAGCCCGGGCTCATTCGAAAGCCAAGTATCTCTAGTTTATGTGTGCCAAAATGTGTCAGGATTGGAGCTACGGCGGGCCCACGGCCGCGGAACAAAATGCGCGGAACCGCATGAAAAATCGTGTAAGTGTCAAATGCATTGAAATCGCCGTGGGGAATTTCACCGACTTTGCGGCTCTATATCTCGCGTGCCTTTCGGGCTAGAGACTCGGTTCTGGTGTTGGTGCAGAGCCCAAGTCCTCCCCTACGAGCTCACCAAAGGGAGTGTGGCTCACACTTATGGCCGGGTCACAGTACCGGGAGAAGTGGACCTCGTCCCGGTGACCATTTAACATTGGAATCTCCATAGGGAAACTTTGAAACGCCTTAGGGAATGTGGACCGACTTTGCGGCCCTATATCTCCCGAACCCTTGGGGTTATAGACTAGCTTTTACGACCTTTGTGGAGCCCCAAGTCTACATGTGGACCGACTTTGCGGCCCTATATCTCCCGAACCCTTGGGGCTAGAGACTAGCTTTCACCACCCTCGTGGAGCCCCAAGTCTCCTCTACAAAGTGAGTTGCTTTAATTTTGTACGCCACGAAAGGCGGCTGCTCGGTACCGGGCCAAAGTGGACCTTCGCGGCCAAATCTTGACCTACTTTGGCCCCACGTATCTCCGGTTCTCTTGGGGACACACTAATGGGACTACCATCGTTCGAAAGGGCACAGTCTAGGGCTATCTACCCAGGGAGTTTGGGGCAAATCGGTCACCACGACCCGGTCCAAATCCGCCGGACCGCACTTTGGAACGGTGCCGCTCCGCGGCCAAGGCACCTAGGGATCCGCAGATAGGCTCGCGGAGCTCCCAGGACACTTGGCTCCTGCCACTAGGAAGGGTAGGCTCCGCACTTGCACGGCCGAGGAGCGGCAAAACCAAAACCGACATGCCCCCACCCGATGCACCTTCCCGGGGTGACAAAAATTCGAGCCCGGGCTCATTCAAATATCAAGTATCTCTAGTTTATGTGTGCTAAAATGTGTTAGGATTGGAGCTACGGCGGGCCCGTGGCCGCGGAACAAAATGCGCGGAACCGCATGAAAAATCGTCTAAGTGTCAAATGCATTGAAATCGCCGTATGGAATTTCACCGACTTTGCGGCTCTATATCTCGCGAGCCTTTCGGGCTAGAGACTCGGTTCTGGTGTTGATGCAGAGCCCAAGTCCTCCCCTACGAGCTCACCAAAGGGCGTGTGGCTCACACTTATGGCCGGGTCACAGTACCGGGAGAAGTGGACCTCGTCCCGGTGACCATTTAACATTGGAATCTCCATAGGGAAACTTTAACATGGGAAACGCCTTAGGGAATGTGGACCGACTTTGCGGCCCTATATCTCCCGAACCCTTGGGGCTAGAGACTAGCTTTCACGACCCTTGTGGAGCCCCAAGTCTACATGTGGACCGACTTTGCGGCCCTATATCTCCCGAACCCTTGGGGCTAGAGACTAGCTTTCACCACCCTCGTGGAGCCCCAAGTCTCCTCTACAAAGTGAGTTGCTTTAATTTTGTACGCCACGAAAGGCGGCTGCTTGGTACCGGGCCAAAGTGGACCTTCGCGGTCAAATCTTGACCTACTTTGGCCCGCGTGTCTCCGGTTCTCTTGGGGCCACACTAATTGGACTACCATCGTTCGAAAGGGCACGTCTAGGGCTATCTACCCAGGGAGTTTGGGGCAAATCGGTCACCACGACCCGGTCCAAATCCGCCGGACCGCACTTTGGAACGGTGCCGCTCCGCGGCCAAGGCACCTAGGGATCCGCGGATAGGCTCGCGGAGCTCCCAGGACACTGGGCTCCTGCCAATAGGAAGGGCAGGCTCCGCACTTGCACGGCCGAGGAGCGGCAAAACCAAAACCGACATGCCCCCACCCGATGCACCTTCCCGGGGTGACAAAAATTCGAGCCCGGGCTCATTCGAAAGCCAAGTATCTCTAGTTTGTGTGTGCCAAAATGTGTCAGGATTGGAGCTACGGCGGGCCCACGGCCGCGGAACAAAATGCGCGGAACCGCATGAAAAATCGTGTAAGTGTCAAATGCATTGAAATCGCCGTGGGGAATTTCACCGACTTTGCGGCTCTATATCTCGCGTGCCTTTCGGGCTAGAGACTCGGTTCTGGTGTTGGTGCAGAGCCCAAGTCCTCCCCTACGAGCTCACCAAAGGGCGTGTGGCTCACACTTATGGCCGGGTCACAGTACCGGGAGAAGTGGACCTCGTCCCGGTGACCATTTAACATTGGAATCTCCATAGGGAAACTTTAACATGGGAAACGCCTTAGGGAATGTGGACCGACTTTGCGGCCCTATATCTCCCGAACCCTTGGGGTTATAGACTAGCTTTTACGACCTTTGTGGAGCCCCAAGTCTACATGTGGACCGACTTTGCGGCCCTATATCTCCCGAACCCTTGGGGCTAGAGAATAGCTTTCACCACCCTCGTGGAGCCCCAAGTCTCCTCTACAAAGTGAGTTGCTTTAATTTTGTACGCCACGAAAGGCGGCTGCTCGGTACCGGGCCAAAGTGGACCTTCGCGGCCAAATCTTGACCTACTTTGGCCCCACGTATCTCCGGTTCTCTTGGGGACACACTAATGGGACTACCATCGTTCGAAAGGGCACATCTAGGGCTATCTACCCAGGGAGTTTGATGCAAATCGGTCACCACGACCCTTTCCAAATCCGCCGGACCGCACTTTGGAACGGTGCCGCTCCGCGGCCAAGGCACCTAGGGATCCGCGGATAGGCTCGCGGAGCTCCCAGGACACTTGGCTCCTGCCACTAGGAAGGGCAGGCTCCTGCACTTGCACGGCCGAGGAGCGGCAAAACCAAAACAGACATGCCCCCACCCGATGCACCTTCCCGGGGTGACAAAAATTCGAGCCCGGGCTCATTCGAAAGCCAAGTATCTCTAGTTTATGTGTGCCAAAATGTGTCAGGATTGAAGCTACCGCGCGCCCGTGGCCGCGGAACAAAGTGCGCGGAACAGCATGAAAAATCGTCTAAGTGTCAAATGCATTGAAATCGCCATAGGGAATTTCACCGACTTTGCGGCTCTATATCTCGCGTGCCTTTCGGGCTAGAGACTCGGTTCTGGTGTTGATGCAGAGCCCAATTCCTCCCCTACGAGCTCACTAAAGGGCGTGTGGCTCACACTTATGGCCGGGTCACAGTACCGGGAGAAGTGGACCTCGTCCCGGTGACCATTTAACATTGGAATCTCCATAGGGAAACTTTAACATGGGAAACGCCTTATGGAATGTGGACCGACTTTGTGGCCCTATATCTCCCGAACCCTTGGGGCTAGAGACTAGCTTTCACGACCCTTGTGGAGCCCCAAGTCTACATGTGGACCGACTTTGCGGCCCTATATCTCCCGAACCCTTGGGGCTAGAGACTAGCTTTCACCACCCTCGTGGAGCCCCAAGTCTCCTCTACAAAGTGAGTGGCTTTAATTTTGTACGCCACGAAAGGCGGCTGCTCGGTACCGGGCCAAAGTGGACCTTCGCGGCCAAATCTTGACCTACTTTGGCCCCGCGTATCTCCGGTTCTCTTGGGGACACACTAATGGGACTACGATCGTTCGAAAGGGCACATCTAGGGCTATCTACCCAGGGAGTTTGGGGCAAATCGGTCACCACGACCCGGTCCAAATCCGCCGGACCGCACTTTGGAACGGTGCCGCTCCGCGGCCAAGGCACCTAGGGATCCACGGATAGGCTCGAGGAGCTCCCAGGACACTTGGCTCCTGCCACTAGGAAGTGCAGGCTCCGCACTTGCACGGCCGAGGAGCGGCAAAACCAAAACCGACATGCCCCCACCCGATGCACCTTTCCGGGGTGACAAAAATTCGAACCCGGGCTCATTCGAAAGCCAAGTATCTCTAGTTTATGTGTGCCAAAATGTGTCAGGATTGGAGCTACGGCGGGCCCATGGCCGCGGAACAAAATGCGCGGAACCGCATGAAAAATCGTCTAAGTGTCAAATGCATTGAAATCGCCGTAGGGAATTTCACCGACTTTGCGGCTCTATATCTCGCGTGCCTTTCGGGCTAGAGACTCGGTTCTGGTGTTGGTGCAGAGCCCAAGTCCTCCCCTACGAGCTCACCAAAGGGCGTGTGGCTCACACTTATGGCCGGGTCACAGTACCGGGAGAAGTGGACCTCGTCCCGGTGACCATTTAACATTGGAATCTCCATAGGGAAACTTTAACATGGGAAACGCCTTAGGGAATGTGGACCGACTTTGCGGCCCTATATCTCCCGAACCCTTGGGGTTATAGACTAGCTTTTACGACCTTTGTGGAGCCCCAAGTCTACATGTGGACCGACTTTGCGGCCCTATATCTCCCGAACCCTTGGGGCTAGAGAATAGCTTTCACCACCCTCGTGGAGCCCCAAGTCTCCTCTACAAAGTGAGTTGCTTTAATTTTGTACGCCACGAAAGGCGGCTGCTCGGTACCGGGCCAAAGTGGACCTTCGCGGCCAAATCTTGACCTACTTTGGCCCCGCGTATCTCCGGTTCTCTTGGGGCCACACTAATGGGACTACCATCGTTCGAAAGGGCACGTCTAGGGCTATCTACCCAGGGAGTTTGGGGCAAATCGGTCACCACGACCCGTTCCAAATCCGCCGGACCGCACTTTGGAACGGTGCCGCTCCGCGGCCAAGGCACCTAGGGATCCGCGGATAGGCTCGCGGAGCTCCCAGGACACTGGGCTCCTGCCACTAGGAAGGGCAGGCTCCGCACTTGCACGGCCGAGGAGCGGCAAAACCAAAACCGACATGCCCCCACCCGATGCACCTTCCCGGGGTGACAAAAATTCGAACCCGGGCTCATTCGAAAGCCAAGTATCTCTAGTTTATGTGTGCCAAAATGTGTCAGGATTGGAGCTACGGCGGGCCCACGGCCGCGGAACAAAATGCGCGGAACCGCATGAAAAATCGTGTAAGTGTCAAATGCATTGAAATCGCCGTAGGGAATTTCACCGACTTTGCGGCTCTATATCTCGCGAGCCTTTCGGGCTAGAGACTCGGTTCTGGTGTTGATGCAGAGCCCAAGTCCTCCCCTACGAGCTCACCAAAGGGCGTGTGGCTCACACTTATGGCCGGGTCACAGTACCGGGAGAAGCGGACCTCGTCCCGGTGACCATTTAACATTGGAATCTCCATAGGGAAACTTTAACATGGGAAACGCCTTAGGGAATGTGGACCGACTTTGCGGCCCTATATCTCCCGAACCCTTGGGGTTATAGACTAGCTTTACGACCTTTGTGGAGCCCCAAGTCTACATGTGGACCGACTTTGCGGCCCTATATCTCCCGAACCCTTGGGGCTAGAGACTAGCTTTCACCACCCTCGTGGAGCCCAAAACTCTCCTCTACAAAGTGAGTTGCTTTAATTTTGTACGCCACGAAAGGCGGCTGCTCGGTACCGGGCCAAAGTGGACCTTCGCGGCCAAATCTTGACCTACTTTGGCCCCGCGTATCTCCGGTTCTCTTGGGGCCACACTAATGGGACTACCATCGTTCGAAAGGGCACATCTAGGGCTATCTACCCAGGGAGTTTGGGGCAAATCGGTCACCACGACCCTTTCCAAATCCGCCGGACCGCACTTTGGAACGGTGCCGCTCCGCGGCCAAGGCACCTAGGGATCCGCGGATAGGCTCGCGGAGCTCCCAGGACACTTGGCTCCTGCCACTAGGAAGGGCAGGCTCCGCACTTGCACGGCCGAGGAGCAGCAAAACCAAAACAGACATGCCCCCACCCGATGCACCTTCCCGGGGTGACAAAAATTCGAGCCCGGGCTCATTCGAAAGCCAAGTATCTCTAGTTTATGTGTGCCAAAATGTGTCAGGATTGAAGCTACCGTGCGCCCGTGGCCGCGGAACAAAGTGCGCGGAACCGCATGAAAAATCGTCTAAGTGTCAAATGCATTGAAATCGCCGTAGGGAATTTCACCGACTTTGCGGCTCTATATCTCGCGTGCCTTTCGGGCTAGAGACTCGGTTCTGGTGTTGATGCAGAGCCCAAGTCCTCCCCTACGAGCTCACCTAAAGGGCATGTGGCTCACACTTATGGCCGGGTCACAGTACCGGGAGAAGTGGACCTCGTCCCGGTGACCATTTAACATTGGAATCTCCATAGGGAAACTTTAACATGGGAAACGCCTTATGGAATGTGGACCGACTTTGCGGCCCTATATCTCCCGAACCCTTGGGGCTAGAGACTAGCTTTCACGACCCTTGTGGAGCCCCAAGTCTACATGTGGACCGACTTTGCGGCCCTATATCTCCCGAACCCTTGGGGCTAGAGACTAGCTTTCACCACCCTCGTGGAGCCCCAAGTCTCCTCTACAAAGTGAGTTGCTTTAATTTTGTACGCCACGAAAGGCGGCTGCTCGGTACCGGGCCAAAGTGGACCTTCGCGGCCAAATCTTGACCTACTTTGGCCCCGCGTATCTCCGGTTCTCTTGGGGCCACACTAATGGGACTACCATCGTTCGAAAGGGCACATCTAGGGCTATCTACCCAGGGAGTTTGGGGCAAATCGGTCACCACGACCAGGTCCAAATCCGCCGGACCGCACTTTGGAACGGTGCCGCTCCGCGGCCAAGGCACCTAGGGATCCGCAGATAGGCTCGCGGAGCTCCCAGGACACTTGGCTCCTGCCACTAGGAAGTGCAGGCTCCGCACTTGCACGGCCGAGGAGCGGCAAAACCAAAACCGACATGCCCCCACCCGATGCACCTTCCCGGGGTGACAAAAATTCGAGCCCGGGCTCATTCGAAAGCCAAGTATCTCTAGTTTATGTGTGCCAAAATGTGTCAGGATTGGAGCTACGGCGGGCCCACGGCCGCGGAACAAAATGCGCGGAACCGCATGAAAAATCGTCGTAAGTGTCAAATGCATTGAAATCGCCAGTAGGGGAATTTCACCGACTTTGCGGCTCTATATCTCGCGTGCCTTTCGGGCTAGAGACTCGGTTCTGGTGTTGGTGCAGAGCCCAAGTCCTCCCCTACGAGCTCACCAAAGGGAGTGTGGCTCACACTTATGGCCGGGTCACAGTACCGGGAGAAGTGGACCTCGTCCCGGTGACCATTTAACATTGGAATCTCCATAGGGAAACTTTAACATGGGAAACGCCTTAGGGAATGTGGACCGACTTTGCGGCCCTATATCTCCCGAACCCTTGGGGTTATAGACTAGCTTTTACGACCTTTGTGGAGCCCCAAGTCTACATGTGGACCGACTTTGCGGCCCTATATCTCCCGAACCCTTGGGGCTAGAGACTAGCTTTCACCACCCTCGTGGAGCCCCAAGTCTCCTCTACAAAGTGAGTAGCTTTAATTTTGTACGCCACGAAAGGCGGCTGCTCGGTACCGGGCCAAAGTGGACCTTCGCGGCCAAATCTTGACCTACTTTGGCCCCGCGTATCTCCGGTTCTCTTGGGGACACACTAATGGGACTACCATCGTTCGAAAGGGCACAGTCTAGGGCTATCTACCCAGGGAGTTTGGGGCAAATCGGTCACCACGACCCTTTCAAAATCCGCCGGACCGCACTTTGGAACGGTGCCGCTACGCGGCCAAGGCACCTAGGGATCCGCGGATAGGCTCGCGGAGCTCCCAGGACACTTGGCTCCTGCCACTAGGAAGGGCAGGCTCCGCACTTGCACGGCCGAGGAGCAGCAAAACCAAAACAGACATGCCCCCACCCGATGCACCTTCCCGGGGTGACAAAAATTCGAGCCCGGGCTCATTCGAAAGCCAAGTATCTCTAGTTTATGTGTGCCAAAATGTGTCAGGATTGAAGCTACCGCCGGCCCATGGCCGCGGAACAAAGTGCGCGGAACCGCATGAAAAATCGTCTAAGTGTCAAATGCATTGAAATCGCCATAGGGAATTTCACCGACTTTGCGGCTCTATATCTCGCGTGCCTTTCGGGCTAGAGACTCGGTTCTGGTGTTGATGCAGAGCCCAAGTCCTCCCCTACGAGCTCACCAAAGGGCGTGTGGCTCACACTTATGGCCGGGTCACAGTACCGGGAGAAGTGGACCTCGTCCCGGTGACCATTTAACATTGGAATCTCCATAGGGAAACTTTAACATGGGAAACGCCTTAGGGAATGTGGACCGACTTTGCGGCCCTATATCTCCCGAACCCTTGGGGTTATAGACTAGCTTTTACGACCTTTGTGGAGCCCCAAGTCTACATGTGGACCGACTTTGCGGCCCTATATCTCCCGAACCCTTGGGGCTAGAGACTAGCTTTCACCACCCTCGTGGAGCCCCAAGTCTCCTCTACAAAGTGAGTGGCTTTAATTTTGTACGCCACGAAAGGCGGCTGCTCGGTACCGGGCCAAAGTGGACCTTCGCGGCCAAATCTTGACCTACTTTGGCCCCGCGTATCTCCGGTTCTCTTGGGGACACACTAATGGGACTACCATCGTTCGAAAGGGCACATCTAGGGCTATCTACCCAGGGAGTTTGGGGCAAATCGGTCACCACGACCCGTTCCAAATCCGCCGGACCGCACTTTGGAACGGTGCCGCTACGCGGCCAAGGCACCTAGGGATCCGCGGATAGGCTCGCGGAGCTCCCAGGACACTTGGCTCCTGCCACTAGGAAGGGCAGGCTCCGCACTTGCACGGCCGAGGAGCGGCAAAACCAAAACCGACATGCCCCCACCCGATGCACCTTCCCGGGGTGACAAAAATTCGAGCCCGGGCTCATTCGAAAACCAAGTATCTCTAGTTTATGTGTGCCAAAATGTGTTAGGATTGGAGCTACGGCGGGCCCGTGGCCGCGGAACAAAATGCGCGGAACCGCATGAAAAATCGTCTAAGTGTCAAATGCATTGAAATCGCCGTATGGAATTTCACCGACTTTGCGGCTCTATATCTCGCGAGCCTTTCGGGCTAGAGACTCGGTTCTGGTGTTGATGCAGAGCCCAAGTCCTCCCCTACGAGCTCACCAAAGGGCGTGTGGCTCACACTTATGGCCGGGTCACAGTACCGGGAGAAGTGGACCTCGTCCCGGTGACCATTTAACATTGGAATCTCCATAGGGAAACTTTAACATGGGAAACGCCTTAGGGAATGTGGACCGACTTTGCGGCCCTATATCTCCCGAACCCTTGGGGCTAGAGACTAGCTTTCACGACCCTTGTGGAGCCCCAAGTCTACATGTGGACCGACTTTGCGGCCCTATATCTCCCGAACCCTTGGGGCTAGAGACTAGCTTTCACCACCCTCGTGGAGCCCCAAGTCTCCTCTACAAAGTGAGTTGCTTTAATTTTGTACGCCACGAAAGGCGGCTGCTCGGTACCGGGCCAAAGTGGACCTTCGCGGCCAAATCTTGACCTACTTTGGCCCCGCGTATCTCCGGTTCTCTTGGGGCCACACTAATGGGACTACCATCGTTCGAAAGGGCACGTCTAGGGCTATCTACCCAGGGAGTTTGGGGCAAATCGGTCACCACGACCCGGTCCAAATCCGCCGGACCGCACTTTGGAACGGTGCCGCTCCGCGGCCAAGGCACCTAGGGATCCGCGGATAGGCTCGCGGAGCTCCCAGGACACTGGGCTCCTGCCAATAGGAAGGGCAGGCTCCGCACTTGCACGGCCGAGGAGCGGCAAAACCAAAACCGACATGCCCCCACCCGATGCACCTTCCCGGGGTGACAAAAATTCGAGCCCGGGCTCATTCGAAAGCCAAGTATCTCTAGTTTATGTGTGCCAAAATGTGTCAGGATTGGAGCTACGGCGGGCCCACGGCCGCGGAACAAAATGCGCGGAACCGCATGAAAAATCGTGTAAGTGTCAAATGCATTGAAATCGCCGTGGGGAATTTCACCGACTTTGCGGCTCTATATCTCGCGTGCCTTTCGGGCTAGAGACTCGGTTCTGGTGTTGGTGCAGAGCCCAAGTCCTCCCCTACGAGCTCACCAAAGGGAGTGTGGCTCACACTTATGGCCGGGTCACAGTACCGGGAGAAGTGGACCTCGTCCCGGTGACCATTTAACATTGGAATCTCCATAGGGAAACTTTGAAACGCCTTAGGGAATGTGGACCGACTTTGCGGCCCTATATCTCCCGAACCCTTGGGGTTATAGACTAGCTTTTACGACCTTTGTGGAGCCCCAAGTCTACATGTGGACCGACTTTGCGGCCCTATATCTCCCGAACCCTTGGGGCTAGAGAATAGCTTTCACCACCCTCGTGGAGCCCCAAGTCTCCTCTACAAAGTGAGTTGCTTTAATTTTGTACGCCACGAAAGGCGGCTGCTCGGTACCGGGCCAAAGTGGACCTTCGCGGCCAAATCTTGACCTACTTTGGCCCCGCGTATCTCCGGTTCTCTTGGGGACACACTAATGGGACTACCATCGTTCGAAAGGGCACATCTAGGGCTATCTACCCAGGGAGTTTGATGCAAATCGGTCACCACGACCCTTTCCAAATCCGCCGGACCGCACTTTGGAACGGTGCCGCTCCGCGGCCAAGGCACCTAGGGATCCGCGGATAGGCTCGCGGAGCTCCCAGGACACTTGGCTCCTGCCACTAGGAAGGGCAGGCTCTGCACTTGCACGGCCGAGGAGCGGCAAAACCAAAACAGACATGCCCCCACCCGATGCACCTTCCCGGGGTGACAAAAATTCGAGCCCGGGCTCATTCGAAAGCCAAGTATCTCTAGTTTATGTGTGCCAAAATGTGTCAGGATTGAAGCTACCGCGCGCCCGTGGCCGCGGAACAAAGTGCGCGGAACAGCATGAAAAATCGTCTAAGTGTCAAATGCATTGAAATCGCCATAGGGAATTTCACCGACTTTGCGGCTCTATATCTCGCGTGCCTTTCGGGCTAGAGACTCGGTTCTGGTGTTGATGCAGAGCCCAATTCCTCCCCTACGAGCTCACTAAAGGGCGTGTGGCTCACACTTATGGCCGGGTCACAGTACCGGGAGAAGTGGACCTCGTCCCGGTGACCATTTAACATTGGAATCTCCATAGGGAAACTTTAACATGGGAAACGCCTTATGGAATGTGGACCGACTTTGTGGCCCTATATCTCCCGAACCCTTGGGGCTAGAGACTAGCTTTCACGACCCTTGTGGAGCCCCAAGTCTACATGTGGACCGACTTTGCGGCCCTATATCTCCCGAACCCTTGGGGCTAGAGACTAGCTTTCACCACCCTCGTGGAGCCCCAAGTCTCCTCTACAAAGTGAGTGGCTTTAATTTTGTACGCCACGAAAGGCGGCTGCTCGGTACCGGGCCAAAGTGGACCTTCGCGGCCAAATCTTGACCTACTTTGGCCCCGCGTATCTCCGGTTCTCTTGGGGCCACACTAATGGGACTACCATCGTTCGAAAGGGCACATCTAGGGCTATCTACCCAGGGAGTTTGGGGCAAATCGGTCACCACGACCCGGTCCAAATCCGCCGGACCGCACTTTGGAACGGTGCCGCTCCGCGGCCAAGGCACCTAGGGATCCACGGATAGGCTCGAGGAGCTCCCAGGACACTTGGCTCCTGCCACTAGGAAGTGCAGGCTCCGCACTTGCACGGCCGAGGAGCGGCAAAACCAAAACCGACATGCCCCCACCCGATGCACCTTTCCGGGGTGACAAAAATTCGAACCCGGGCTCATTCGAAAGCCAAGTATCTCTAGTTTATGTGTGCCAAAATGTGTCAGGATTGGAGCTACGGCGGGCCCATGGCCGCGGAACAAAATGCGCGGAACCGCATGAAAAATCGTCTAAGTGTCAAATGCATTGAAATCGCCATAGGGAATTTCACCGATTTTGCGGCTCTATATCTCGCGTGCCTTTCGGGCTAGAGACTCGGTTCTGGTGTTGGTGCAGAGCCCAAGTCCTCCCCTACGAGCTCACCAAAGGGCGTGTGGCTCACACTTATGGCCGGGTTACAGTACCGGGAGAAGTGGACCTCGTCCCGGTGACCATTTAACATTGGAATCTCCATAGGGAAACTTTAACATGGGAAACGCCTTAGGGAATGTGGACCGACTTTGCGGCCCTATATCTCCCGAACCCTTGGGGTTATAGACTAGCTTTTACGACCTTTGTGGAGCCCCAAGTCTACATGTGGACCGACTTTGCGGCCCTATATCTCCCGAACCCTTGGGGCTAGAGACTAGCTTTCACCACCCTCGTGGAGCCCCAAGTCTCCTCTACAAAGTGAGTAGCTTTAATTTTGTACGCCACGAAAGGCGGCTGCTCGGTACCGGGCCAAAGTGGACCTTCACGGCCAAATCTTGACCTACTTTGGCCCCGCGTATCTCCGGTTCTCTTGGGGACACACTAATGGGACAACCATCGTTCGAAAGGGCACGTCTAGGGCTATCTACCCAGGGAGTTTGGGGCAAATCGGTCACCACGACCCTTTCAAAATCCGCCGGACCGCACTTTGGAACGGTGCCGCTACGCGGCCAAGGCACCTAGGGATCCGCGGATAGGCTCGCGGAGCTCCCAGGACACTTGGCTCCTGCCACTAGGAAGGGCAGGCTCCGCACTTGCACGGCCGAGGAGCAGCAAAACCAAAACAGACATGCCCCCACCCGATGCACCTTCCCGGGGTGACAAAAATTTGAGCCCGGGCTCATTCGAAAGCCAAGTATCTCTAGTTTATGTGTGCCAAAATGTGTCAGGATTAAAGCTACCGTGCGCCCGTGGCCGCGGAACAAAGTGCGCGGAACCGCATGAAAAATCGTCTAAGTGTCAAATGCATTGAAATCGCCGTAGGGAATTTCACCGACTTTGCGGCTCTATATCTCGCGAGCCTTTCGGGCTAGAGACTCGGTTCTGGTGTTGATGCAGAGCCCAAGTCCTCCCCTACGAGCTCACCAAAGGGCGTGTGGCTCACACTTATGGCCGGGTCACAGTACCGGGAGAAGTGGACCTCGTCCCGGTGACCATTTAACATTGGAATCTCCATAGGGAAACTTTAACATGGGAAACGCCTTAGGGAATGTGGACCGACTTTGCGGCCCTATATCTCCCGAACCCTTGGGGCTAGAGACTAGCTTTCACCACCCTCGTGGAGCCCCAAGTCTCCTCTACAAAGTGAGTGGCTTTAATTTTGTACGCCACGAAAGGCGGCTGCTCGGTACCGGGCCAAAGTGGACCTTCGCGGTCAAATCTTGACCTACTTTGGCCCGCGTGTCTCCGGTTCTCTTGGGGCCACACTAATTGGACTACCATCGTTCGAAAGGGCACGTCTAGGGCTATCTACCCAGGGAGTTTGGGGCAAATCGGTCACCACGACCCGGTCCAAATCCGCCGGACCGCACTTTGGAACGGTGCCGCTCCGCGGCCAAGGCACCTAGGGATCCGCAGATAGGCTCGCGGAGCTCCCAGGACACTTGGCTCCTGCCACTAGGAAGGGTAGGCTCCGCACTTGCACGGCCGAGGAGCGGCAAAACCAAAACCGACATGCCCCCACCCGATGCACCTTCCCGGGGTGACAAAAATTCGAGCCCGGGCTCATTCGAATATCAAGTATCTCTAGTTTATGTGTGCTAAAATGTGTTAGGATTGGAGCTACGGCGGGCCCGTGGCCGCGGAACAAAATGCGCGGAACCGCATGAAAAATCGTCTAAGTGTCAAATGCATTGAAATCGCCGTGGGGAATTTCACCGACTTTGCGGCTCTATATCTCGCGTGCCTTTCGGGCTAGAGACTCGGTTCTGGTGTTGGTGCAGAGCCCAAGTGCTCCCCTACGAGCTCACCAAAGGGCGTGTGGCTCACACTTATGGCCGGGTCACAGTACCGGGAGAAGCGGACCTCGTCCCGGTGACCATTTAACATTGGAATCTCCATAGGGAAACTTTAACATGGGAAACGCCTTAGGGAATGTGGACCGACTTTGCGGCCCTATATCTCCCGAACCCTTGGGGCTAGAGACTAGCTTTCACGACCCTTGTGGAGCCCCAAGTCTACATGTGTACCGACTTTGCGGCCCTATATCTCCCGAACCCTTGGGGCTAGAGACTAGCTTTCACCACCCTCGTGGAGCCCCAAGTCTCCTCTACAAAGTGAGTTGCTTTAATTTTGTACGCCACGAAAGGCGGCTGCTCGGTACCGGGCCAAAGTGGACCTTCGCGGCCAAATCTTGACCTACTTTGGCCCCGCGTATCTCCGGTTCTCTTGGGGCCACACTAATGGGACTACCATCGTTCGAAAGGGCACGTCTAGGGCTATCTACCCAGGGAGTTTGGGGCAAATCGGTCACCACGACCCGGTCCAAATCCGCCCGGACCGCACTTTGGAACGGTGCCGCTCCGCGGCCAAGGCACCTAGGGATCCGCGGATAGGCTCGCGGAGCTCCCAGGACACTGGGCTCCTGCCAATAGGAAGGGCAGGCTCCGCACTTGCACGGCCGAGGAGCGGCAAAACCAAAACCGACATGCCCCCACCCGATGCACCTTCCCGGGGTGACAAAAATTCGAGCCCGGGCTCATTCGAAAGCCAAGTATCTCTAGTTTGTGTGTGCCAAAATGTGTCAGGATTGGAGCTACGGCGGGCCCACGGCCGCGGAACAAAATGCGCGGAACCGCATGAAAAATCGTGTAAGTGTCAAATGCATTGAAATCGCCGTGGGGAATTTCACCGACTTTGCGGCTCTATATCTCGCGTGCCTTTCGGGCTAGAGACTCGGTTCTGGTGTTGGTGCAGAGCCCAAGTCCTCCCCTACGAGCTCACCAAAGGGCGTGTGGCTCACACTTATGGCCGGGTCACAGTACCGGGAGAAGTGGACCTCGTCCCGGTGACCATTTAACATTGGAATCTCCATAGGGAAACTTTAACATGGGAAACGCCTTAGGGAATGTGGACCGACTTTGCGGCCCTATATCTCCCGAACCCTTGGGGTTATAGACTAGCTTTTACGACCTTTGTGGAGCCCCAAGTCTACATGTGGACCGACTTTGCGGCCCTATATCTCCCGAACCCTTGGGGCTAGAGAATAGCTTTCACCACCCTCGTGGAGCCCCAAGTCTCCTCTACAAAGTGAGTTGCTTTAATTTTGTACGCCACGAAAGGAGGCTGCTCGGTACCGGGCCAAAGTGGACCTTCGCGGCCAAATCTTGACCTACTTTGGCCCCGCGTATCTCCGGTTCTCTTGGGGACACACTAATGGGACTACCATCGTTCGAAAGGGCACATCTAGGGCTATCTACCCAGGGAGTTTGATGCAAATCGGTCACCACGACCCTTTCCAAATCCGCCGGACCGCACTTTGGAACGGTGCCGCTCCGCGGCCAAGGCACCTAGGGATCCGCGGATAGGCTCGCGGAGCTCCCAGGACACTTGGCTCCTGCCACTAGGAAGGGCAGGCTCTGCACTTGCACGGCCGAGGAGCGGCAAAACCAAAACAGACATGCCCCCACCCGATGCACCTTCCCGGGGTGACAAAAATTCGAGCCCGGGCTCATTCGAAAGCCAAGTATCTCTAGTTTATGTGTGCCAAAATGTGTCAGGATTGAAGCTACCGCGCGCCCGTGGCCGCGGAACAGCATGAAAAATCGTCTAAGTGTCAAATGCATTGAAATCGCCATAGGGAATTTCACCGACTTTGCGGCTCTATATCTCGCGTGCCTTTCGGGCTAGAGACTCGGTTCTGGTGTTGATGCAGAGCCCAATTCCTCCCCTACGAGCTCACTAAAGGGCGTGTGGCTCACACTTATGGCCGGGTCACAGTACCGGGAGAAGTGGACCTCGTCCCAGTGACCATTTAACATTGGAATCTCCATAGGGAAACTTTAACATGGGAAACGCCTTATGGAATGTGGACCGACTTTGTGGCCCTATATCTCCCGAACCCTTGGGGCTAGAGACTAGCTTTCACGACCCTTGTGGAGCCCCAAGTCTACATGTGGACCGACTTTGCGGCCCTATATCTCCCGAACCCTTGGGGCTAGAGACTAGCTTTCACCACCCTCGTGGAGCCCCAAGTCTCCTCTACAAAGTGAGTGGCTTTAATTTTGTACGCCACGAAAGGCGGCTGCTCGGTACCGGGCCAAAGTGGACCTTCGCGGCCAAATCTTGACCTACTTTGGCCCCGCGTATCTCCGGTTCTCTTGGGGCCACACTAATGGGACTACCATCGTTCGAAAGGGCACATCTAGGGCTATCTACCCAGGGAGTTTGGGGCAAATCGGTCACCACGACCCGGTCCAAATCCGCCGGACCGCACTTTGGAACGGTGCCGCTCCGCGGCCAAGGCACCTAGGGATCCACGGATAGGCTCGAGGAGCTCCCAGGACACTTGGCTCCTGCCACTAGGAAGTGCAGGCTCCGCACTTGCACGGCCGAGGAGCCCAAGTGCTCCCCTACGAGCTCACCAAAGGGCGTGTGGCTCACACTTATGGCCGGGTCACAGTACCGGGAGAAGCGGACCTCGTCCCGGTGACCATTTAACATTGGAATCTCCATAGGGAAACTTTAACATGGGAAACGCCTTAGGGAATGTGGACCGACTTTGCGGCCCTATATCTCCCGAACCCTTGGGGCTAGAGACTAGCTTTCACGACCCTTGTGGAGCCCCAAGTCTACATGTGTACCGACTTTGCGGCCCTATATCTCCCGAACCCTTGGGGCTAGAGACTAGCTTTCACCACCCTCGTGGAGCCCCAAGTCTCCTCTACAAAGTGAGTTGCTTTAATTTTGTACGCCACGAAAGGCGGCTGCTCGGTACCGGGCCAAAGTGGACCTTCGCGGCCAAATCTTGACCTACTTTGGCCCCGCGTATCTCCGGTTCTCTTGGGGCCACACTAATGGGACTACCATCGTTCGAAAGGGCACGTCTAGGGCTATCTACCCAGGGAGTTTGGGGCAAATCGGTCACCACGACCCGGTCCAAATCCGCCAGACCGCACTTTGGAACGGTGCCGCTCCGCGGCCAAGGCACCTAGGGATCCGCGGATAGGCTCGCGGAGCTCCCAGGACACTGGGCTCCTGCCAATAGGAAGGGCAGGCTCCGCACTTGCACGGCCGAGGAGCGGCAAAACCAAAACCGACATGCCCCCACCCGATGCACCTTCCCGGGGTGACAAAAATTCGAGCCCGGGCTCATTCGAAAGCCAAGTATCTCTAGTTTGTGTGTGCCAAAATGTGTCAGGATTGGAGCTACGGCGGGCCCACGGCCGCGGAACAAAATGCGCGGAACCGCATGAAAAATCGTGTAAGTGTCAAATGCATTGAAATCGCCGTGGGGAATTTCACCGACTTTGCGGCTCTATATCTCGCGTGCCTTTCGGGCTAGAGACTCGGTTCTGGTGTTGGTGCAGAGCCCAAGTCCTCCCCTACGAGCTCACCAAAGGGAGTGTGGCTCACACTTATGGCCGGGTCACAGTACCGGGAGAAGTGGACCTCGTCCCGGTGACCATTTAACATTGGAATCTCCATAGGGAAACTTTAACATGGGAAACGCCTTAGGGAATGTGGACCGACTTTGCGGCCCTATATCTCCCGAACCCTTGGGGTTATAGACTAGCTTTTACGACCTTTGTGGAGCCCCAAGTCTACATGTGGACCGACTTTGCGGCCCTATATCTCCCGAACCCTTGGGGCTAGAGAATAGCTTTCACCACCCTCGTGGAGCCCCAAGTCTCCTCTACAAAGTGAGTTGCTTTAATTTTGTACGCCACGAAAGGAGGCTGCTCGGTACCGGGCCAAAGTGGACCTTCGCGGCCAAATCTTGACCTACTTTGGCCCCGCGTATCTCCGGTTCTCTTGGGGACACACTAATGGGACTACCATCGTTCGAAAGGGCACATCTAGGGCTATCTACCCAGGGAGTTTGATGCAAATCGGTCACCACGACCCTTTCCAAATCCGCCGGACCGCACTTTGGAACGGTGCCGCTCCGCGGCCAAGGCACCTAGGGATCCGCGGATAGGCTCGCGGAGCTCCCAGGACACTTGGCTCCTGCCACTAGGAAGGGCAGGCTCTGCACTTGCACGGCCGAGGAGCGGCAAAACCAAAACAGACATGCCCCCACCCGATGCACCTTCCCGGGGTGACAAAAATTCGAGCCCGGGCTCATTCGAAAGCCAAGTATCTCTAGTTTATGTGTGCCAAAATGTGTCAGGATTGAAGCTACCGCGCGCCCGTGGCCGCGGAACAGCATGAAAAATCGTCTAAGTGTCAAATGCATTGAAATCGCCATAGGGAATTTCACCGACTTTGCGGCTCTATATCTCGCGTGCCTTTCGGGCTAGAGACTCGGTTCTGGTGTTGATGCAGAGCCCAATTCCTCCCCTACGAGCTCACTAAAGGGCGTGTGGCTCACACTTATGGCCGGGTCACAGTACCGGGAGAAGTGGACCTCGTCCCAGTGACCATTTAACATTGGAATCTCCATAGGGAAACTTTAACATGGGAAACGCCTTATGGAATGTGGACCGACTTTGTGGCCCTATATCTCCCGAACCCTTGGGGCTAGAGACTAGCTTTCACGACCCTTGTGGAGCCCCAAGTCTACATGTGGACCGACTTTGCGGCCCTATATCTCCCGAACCCTTGGGGCTAGAGACTAGCTTTCACCACCCTCGTGGAGCCCCAAGTCTCCTCTACAAAGTGAGTGGCTTTAATTTTGTACGCCACGAAAGGCGGCTGCTCGGTACCGGGCCAAAGTGGACCTTCGCGGCCAAATCTTGACCTACTTTGGCCCCGCGTATCTCCGGTTCTCTTGGGGCCACACTAATGGGACTACCATCGTTCGAAAGGGCACATCTAGGGCTATCTACCCAGGGAGTTTGGGGCAAATCGGTCACCACGACCCGGTCCAAATCCGCCGGACCGCACTTTGGAACGGTGCCGCTCCGCGGCCAAGGCACCTAGGGATCCACGGATAGGCTCGAGGAGCTCCCAGGACACTTGGCTCCTGCCACTAGGAAGTGCAGGCTCCGCACTTGCACGGCCGAGGAGCGGCAAAACCAAAACCGACATGCCCCCACCCGATGCACCTTTCCGGGGTGACAAAAATTCGAACCCGGGCTCATTCGAAAGCCAAGTATCTCTAGTTTATGTGTGCCAAAATGTGTCAGGATTGGAGCTACGGCGGGCCCATGGCCGCGGAACAAAATGCGCGGAACCGCATGAAAAATCGTCTAAGTGTCAAATGCATTGAAATCGCCATAGGGAATTTCACCGATTTTGCGGCTCTATATCTCGCGTGCCTTTCGGGCTAGAGACTCGGTTCTGGTGTTGGTGCAGAGCCCAAGTCCTCCCCTACGAGCTCACCAAAGGGCGTGTGGCTCACACTTATGGCCGGGTCACAGTACCGGGAGAAGTGGACCTCGTCCCGGTGACCATTTAACATTGGAATCTCCATAGGGAAACTTTAACATGGGAAACGCCTTAGGGAATGTGGACCGACTTTGCGGCCCTATATCTCCCGAACCCTTGGGGTTATAGACTAGCTTTTACGACCTTTGTGGAGCCCCAAGTCTACATGTGGACCGACTTTGCGGCCCTATATCTCCCGAACCCTTGGGGCTAGAGACTAGCTTTCACCACCCTCGTGGAGCCCCAAGTCTCCTCTACAAAGTGAGTTGCTTTAATTTTGTACGCCACGAAAGGCGGCTGCTCGGTACCGGGCCAAAGTGGACCTTCGCGGCCAAATCTTGACCTACTTTGGCCCCGCGTATCTCCGGTTCTCTTGGGGCCACACTAATGGGACTACCATCGTTCGAAAGGGCACGTCTAGGGCTATCTACCCAGGGAGTTTGGGGCAAATCGGTCACCACGACCCGGTCCAAATCCGCCGGACCGCACTTTGGAACGGTGCCGCTCCGCGGCCAAGGCACCTAGGGATCCGCGGATAGGCTCGCGGAGCTCCCAGGACACTGGGCTCCTGCCAATAGGAAGGGCAGGCTCCGCACTTGCACGGCCGAGGAGCGGCAAAACCAAAACCGACATGCCCCCACCCGATGCACCTTCCCGGGGTGACAAAAATTCGAGCCCGGGCTCATTCGAAAGCCAAGTATCTCTAGTTTATGTGTGCCAAAATGTGTCAGGATTGGAGCTACGGCGGGCCCATGGCCGCGGAACAAAATGCGCGGAACCGCATGAAAAATCGTGTAAGTGTCAAATGCATTAAAAACGCCGTGGGAATTTCACCGACTTTGCGGCTCTATATCTCGCGTGCCTTTCGGGCTAGAGACTCGGTTCTGGTGTTGGTGCAGAGCCCAAGTCCTCCCCTACGAGCTCACCAAAGGGAGTGTGGCTCACACTTATGGCCGGGTCACAGTACCGGGAGAAGTGGACCTCGTCCCGGTGACCATTTAACATTGGAATCTCCATAGGGAAACTTTAACATGGGAAACGCCTTAGGGAATGTGGACCGACTTTGCGGCCCTATATCTCCCGAACCCTTGGGGTTATAGACTAGCTTTTACGACCTTTGTGGAGCCCCAAGTCTACATGTGGACCGACTTTGCGGCCCTATATCTCCCGAACCCTTGGGGCTAGAGAATAGCTTTCACCACCCTCGTGGAGCCCCAAGTCTCCTCTACAAAGTGAGTTGCTTTAATTTTGTACGCCACGAAAGGCGGCTGCTCGGTACCGGGCCAAAGTGGACCTTCGCGGCCAAATCTTGACCTACTTTGGCCCCGCGTATCTCCGGTTCTCTTGGGGCCACACTAATGGGACTACCATCGTTCGAAAGGGCACATCTAGGGCTATCTACCCAGGGAGTTTGGGGCAAATCGGTCACCACGACCCTTTCCAAATCCGCCGGACCGCACTTTGGAACGGTGCCGCTCCGCGGCCAAGGCACCTAGGGATCCGCGGATAGGCTCGCGGAGCTCCCAGGACACTTGGCTCCTGCCACTAGGAAGGGCAGGCTCGCACTTGCACGGCCGAGGAGCGGCAAAACCAAAACCAGACATGCCCCCACCCGATGCACCTTCCCGTGGTGACAAAAATTCGAGCCCGGGCTCATCGAAAGCCAAGTATCTCTAGTTTATGTGTGCCAAAATGTGTCAGGATTGAAGCTACCGCGGGCCCATGGCGCGGAACAAATGCGCGGAACCGCATGAAAAACGTTCTAAGTGTCAAATGCATTGAAATCGCCATAGGGGGGGGGGGGGGGGGGGGGGGGGGGGGGGGGGGGGGGGGGGGGGGGGGGGGGGGGGGGGGGGGGGGGGGGGGGGGGGGTGGGGGGGGGGGGTGGGGGGGGGGGGGGGGGGGGGGGGGGGGGGGGGGGGGGGGGGGGGGGGGGGGGGGTGGGGGGGGGGGGGGGGGGGGGGGGGGGGGGGGGGGGGGGGGGGGGGGGGGGGGGGGGGGGGGGGGGGGGGGGGGGGGGGGGGGGGGGGGGGGGGGTGGGGGGGGGGGGGGGGGGGTGGGGGGGGGGGGGGGGGGGGGGGGGGGGGGGGGGGGGGGGGGGGGGGGGGGGGGGGGGGGGGGGGGGGGGGGGGGTGGGGGGGGGGGGGGGGGGGGGGGGGGGGGGGGGGGGGGGGGGGGGGGGGGGGGGGGGGGGGGGGGGGGGGGGGGGGGGGGGGGGGGGGGGGGGGGGGGTGGGGGGGGGGGGGGGGGGGGGGGGGGGGGGTGGGGGGGGGGGGGGGGGGGGGGGGGGGGGGGGGGGGGGGGGGGGGGGGGGGGGTGGGGGGGGGGGGGGGGGGGGGGGGGGGGGGGGGGGGGGGGGGGGGGGGGGGGGGGGGGGGGGGGGGGGGGGGGGGGGGGGGGGGGGGGGGGGGGGGGTGGGGGGGGGGGGGGGGGGGGGGGGGGGGGGGGGGGGGGGGGGGGGGGGGGGGGGGGGGGGGGGGGGGGGGGGGGGGGGGGGGGGGGGGGGGGGGGGGGGGGGGGTGGGGGGGGGGGGGGGGGGGGGGGTGGGGGGGGGGGGGGGGGGGGGGGGGGGGGGGGGGGGGGGGGGGGGGGGGGGGGGGGGGGGGGGGGGGGGGGGGGGGGGGGGGGGGGGGGGGGGGGGGGGGGGGGGGGGGGGGGGGGGGGGGGGGGGGGGGGGGGGGGTGGGGGGGGGGGGGGGGGGGGGGGGGGGGGGGGGGGGGGGGGGGGGGGGGGGTGGGGGGGGGGGGGGGGGGGGGGGGGGGGGGGGGGGGGGGGGGGGGGGGGGGGGGGGGGGGGGGGGGGGGGGGGGGGGGGGGGGGGGGGGGGGGGGGGGGGGGGGGGGGGGGGGGGGGGGGGGGGGGGGGGGGGGGGGGTGGGGGGGGGGGGGGGGGGGGGGGGGGGGGGGGGGGGGGGGGGGGGGGGGGTGGGGGGGGGGGGGGGGGGGGGGGGGGGGGGGGGTGGGGGGGGGGGGGGGGGGGGGGGGGGGGGGGGGGGGGGGGGGGGGGGGGGGGGGGGGTGGGGGGGGGGGGGGGGGGGGGGGGGGGGGGGGGGGGGGGGGGGGGGGGGGGGGGGGGGGGGGGGGGGGGGGGTGGGGGGGGGGGGGGGTGGGGGGGGGGGGGGGGGGGGGGGGGGGGGGGGGGGTGGGGGGGGGGGGGGGGGGGGTGGGGGGGGGGGGGGGGGGGGGGGGGGGGGGGGGGGGGGGGGGGGGGTGGGGGGGGGGGGGGGGGGGGGGGGGGGGGGGGGGGGGGGGGGGGGGGGGGGGGTGGGGGGGGGGGGGGGGGGGGGGGGGGGGGGGGGGGGGGGGGGGGGGGGGGGGGGGGGGGGGGTGGGGGGGGGGGGGGGGGGGGGGGGGGGGGGGGGGGGGGGGGGGGGGGGGGGGGGGGGGGGGGGGGGGGTGGGGGGGGGGGGGGGGGGGGGGGGGGGGGGGGGGGGGGGGGGGGGGGGGGGGGGGGGGGGGGGTGGGGGGGGGGGGGGGGGGGGGGGGGGGGGGGGGGGGGGGGGGGGGGGGGGTGGGGGGGGGGGGGGGGGGGGGGGGGGGGGGGGGGGGGGGGGGGGGGGGGGGGGGGGGGGGGTGGGGGGGGGGGGGGGGGGGGGGGGGGGGGGGGGGGGGGGGGGGGGGGGGGGGGGGGGGGGGGGGGGGGGGGGGGGGGGGGGGGGGGGGGGGGGGGGGGGGGGGGGGGGGGGGGGGGTGGGGGGGGGGGGGGGGGGGGGGGGGGGGGGGGGGGGGGGGGGGGGGGGGGGGGGGGGGGGGGGGGGGGGGGGGGGGGGGGGGGGGGGGGGGGGGGGGGGGGGGGGGGGGGGGGGGGGGGGGGGGGGGGGGGGGGGGGGGGGGGGGGTGGGGGGGGGGGGGGGGGGGGGGGGGGGGGGGGGGGGGGGGGGGGGGGGGGGGGGGGGGGGGGGGGGGGGGGTGGGGGGGGGGGGGGGGGGGGGGGGGGGTGGGGGGGGGGGGGGGGGGGGGGGGGGGGGTGGGGGGGGGGGGGGGGGGGGGGGGGGGGGGGGGGGGGGGGGGGGGGGGGGGGGGGGGGGGGGGGGGGGGGGGGGGGGGGGGGGGGGGGGGGGGGGGGGGGGGGGGGGGGGGGGGGGGGGGGGGGGGGGGGGGGGGGGGGGGGGGGGGGTGGGGGGGGGGGGGGGGGGGGGGGGGGGGGGGGGGGGGGGGGGGGGGGGGGGGGGGGGGGGGGGGGGGGGGGGGGGGGGGGGGGGGGGGGGGGGGGGGGGGGGGGGGGGGGGGGGGGGGGGGGGGGGGGGGGGGGGGGGGGGGGGGGGGTGGGGGGGGGGGGGGGGGGGGGGGGGGGGGGGGGGGGGGGGGGGGGGGGGGGGGGGGGGGGGGGGGGGGGGGGGGGGGGGGGGGGGGGGGGGGGGGGGGGGGGGGGGGGGGGGGGGGGGGGGGGGGTGGGGGGGGGGGGGGGGGGGGGGGGGGGGGGGGGGGGGGGGGGGGGGGGGGGGGGGGGGTGGGGGGGGGGGGGGGGGGGGGGGGGGGGGGGGGGGGGGGGGGGGGGGGGGGGGGGGGGGGGGGGGGGGGGGGGGGGGGGGGGGGGGGGGGGGGGGGGGGGGGGTGGGGGGGGGGGGGGGGGGGGGGGGGGGGGGGGGGGGGGGGGGGGGGGGTGGGGGGGGGGGGGGGGGGGGGGGGGGGGGGGGGGGGGGGGGGGGGGGGGGGGGGGGGGGGGGGGGGGGGGGGGGGGGGGGGGGGGGGGGGGGGGGGGGGGGGGGGGGGGGGGGGGGGGGGGGGGTGGGGGGGGGGGGGGGGGGGGGGGGGGGGGGGGGGGGGGGGGGGGGGGGGGGGGGGGGGGGGGGGGGGGGGGGGGGGGGGGGGGGGGTGGGGGGGGGGGGGGGGGGGGGGGGGGGGGGGGGGGGGGGGGGGGGGGGGGGGGGGGGGTGGGGGGGGGGGGGGGGGGGGGGGGGGGGGGGGGGGGGGGGGGGGGGGGGGGGGGGGGGGGGGGGGGGGGGGGGGGGGGGGGGGGGGGTGGGGGGGGGGGGGGGGGGGGGGGGGGGGGGGGGGGGGGGGGGGGGGGGGGGGGGGGGGGGGGGGGGGGGGGGGGGGGGGGGGGGGGGGGGGGGGGGGGGGGGGGGGGGGGGGGGGGGGGGGGGGGGGGGGGGGGGGGGGGGGGGGGGGGGGGGGGGGGGGGGGGGGGGGGGGGGGGGGTGGGGGGGGGGGGGGGGGGGGGGGGGGGGGGGGGGGGGGGGTGGGGGGGGGGGGGGGGGGGGGGGGGGGGGGGGGGGGGGGGGGGTGGGGGGGGGGGGGGGGGGGGGGGGGGGGGGGGGGTGGGGGGGGGGGGGGGGGGGGGGGGGGGGGGGGGGGGGGGGTGGGGGGGGGGGGGGGGGGGGGGGGGGGGGGGGGGGGGGGGGGGGGGGGGGGGGGGGGGGGGGGGGGGGGGGGGGGGGGGGGGGGGGGGGGGGGGGGGGGGGGGGGGGGGGGGGGGGGGGGGGGGGGGGGGGGGGGGGGGGGGGGGGGGGGGGGGGGGGGGGGGGGGGGGGGGGGGGGGGGGGGGTGGGGGGGGGGGGGGGGGGGGGGGGGGGGGTGGGGGGGGGGGGGGGGGGGGGGGGGGGGGGGGGGGGGGGGGGGGGGGGGGGGGGGGGGGGGGGGGGGGGGGGGGGGGGGGGGGGGGGGGGGGGGGGGGGGGGGGGGGGGGGGGGGGGGGGGGGGGGGGGGGGGTGGGGGGGGGGGGGGGGGGGGGGGGGGGTGGGGGGGGGGGGGGGGGGGGGGGGGGGGGGGGGGGGGGGGTGGGGGGGGGGGGGGGGGGGGGGGGGGGGGGGGGGGGGGGGGGGGGGGGGGGGGGGGGGGGGGGGGGGGGGGGGGGGGGGGGGGGGGGGGGGGGGGGGGGGGGGGGGGGGGGGGGGGGGGGGGGGGGGGGGGGGGGGGGGGGGGGGGGGGGTGGGGGGGGGGGGGGGGGGGGGGGGGGGGGGGGGGGGGGGGGGGGGGGGGGGGGGGGGGGGGGGGGGGGGGGGGGGGGTGGGGGGGGGGGGGGGGGGGGGGGGGGGGGGGGGGGTGGGGGGGGGGGGGGGGGGGGGGGGGGGGGGGGGGGGGTGGGGGGGGGGGGGGGGGGGGGGGGGGGGGGGGGGGGGGGGGGGGGGGGGGGGGGGGGGGGGGGGGGGGGGGGGGGGGGGGGGGGGGGGGGGGGGGGGGGGGGGGGGGGGGGGGGGGGGTGGGGGGGGGGGGGGGGGGGGGGGGGGGGGGGGGGGGGGGGGGGGGGGGGGGGGGGGGGGGGGGGGGGGGGGGGGGGGGGGGGGGGGGGGGGGGGGGGGGGGGGTGGGGGGGGGGGGGGGGGGGGGGGGGGGGGGGGGGGGGGGGGGGGGGGGGGGGGGGGGGGGGGGGGGGGGGGGTGGGGGGGGGGGGGGGGGGGGGGGGGGGGGGGGGGGGGGGGGGGGGGGGGGGGGGGGGGGGGGGGGGGGGGGGGGGGGGGGGGGGGGGGGGGGGGGGGGGGGGGGGGGGGGGGGTGGGGGGGGGGGGGGGGGGGGGGGGGGGGGGGGGGGGGGGGGGGGGGGGGGGGGGGGTGGGGGGGGGGGGGGGGGGGGGGGGGGGGGGGGGGGGGGGGGGGGGGGGGGGGGGGGGGGGGGGGGGGGGGGGGGGGGGGGGGGGGGGGGGGGGGGGGGGGGGGGGGGGGGGGTGGGGGGGGGGGGGGGGGGGGGGGGGGGGGGGGGGGGGGGGGGGGGGGGGGGGGGGGGGGGGGGGGGGGGGGGGGGGTGGGGGGGGGGGGGGGGGGGGGGGGTGGGGGGGGGGGGGGGGGGGGGGGGGGGGGGGGGGGGGGGGGGGGGGGGGGGGGGGGGGGGGGGGGGGGGGGGGGGGGGGGGGGGGGGGGGGGGGGGGGGGGGGGGGGGGGGGGGGGGGGGGGGGGGGGGGGGGGGGGGGGGGGGTGGGGGGGGGGGGGGGGGGGGGGGGGGGGGGGGGGGGGGGGGGGGGGGGGGGGGGGGTCGTGC